>NC_140130.1:30795226-30927726 GCF_964035555.1 Netta rufina | reverse complement strand
TGGGATTGTGTAGCTAGAAAAACGAATCGCTTTTTCCTGGGCTGCTGAGGGGACATTTCCCTGCCTGTACCCCCATCAGCAGTGCCTGTCCTGCCCACGCAGGCTCCGTGGAGGTAGCTGCACACCTGCCTGCACACCTCCCATAGGTCAGCAATGAAAGGCCAGAGTGTATTCTCCAACCCCATTGTAAACCCAAGCCCTGTGCACCGTAATTAGGAGGCAGAGCTATTGCAAACAAAATGCTGCATGGAAGAGGGGACCTGCAGTCAGTGTCATTACAAGAGTGGAAAACCAGAGATTTAATAAAATCTCATTATCCCACTACTCAGCATCTGTGGAATCTATTTACCTTTGTGTCAAAGTCCTAAGCGAAGTGTCCAGCGTAAACTCCCTACAATTAATAACACACATGATTAACTTTAAAGCCTCACTAACATAACTACATGCAAACAGCTACACTTAGTGTAGAGTTAGGGTGGAAATTTTTACATGACCGACATCTTGATGGTCAGGTCTGTGCTTCCCCCAGCATCTGTGGATTCACCCTTTCACACCAACGTATTACTTCCTAGGGCTGGAGGGAGTGATAGTAATTCTTCTGTTAGGATGCCTGTGAGTGCATAGAAGGGATGATGTGCAGGGAAATCATGTTACAAGCACAAATGCATTCAGTTGTGCAATAGTAGAACCACACGAATGGTCCCACATTAAAACAAATTCACAGAGCCTGACATTATAGAAGCTGAGAACAAATGTTTTGCCATGTAATCCATAAAGAAAATTCATATAATATATAAAATAATCCAGATCAACTGAAAATATTTATGGACCAGCCATGCAGCTGGTGTAAATCAGCATAGCTCCACTGAAGTCAAGGGAGCGACACCGGTTTTAGGCATATGAAGATTTGGCACCCAAGTAATTTGGATTTTCAGCAAGAAAACCCAGAGCTACTTCTCCTGTGGATTTGATGATTGAACTCCTGTTTAAAAGGTTGTGTTTTGAAATTCTGAATCAAGAAAATCGTATATTACATTCTGGGTTTTGAACAGCTTTTGCTGGCTGTGGAAACATTTAATTCATCACAGTTGGCACTGAGAATTATCTGAGATAGTGTAATGGAAACTTTCAAGGATTGATGAGGTTTTTAACATTTTACATGTGTATTTACCCTTTCTATTTTTTAATACAGGAACAGGAACAGGGCATTGGAGTCTGATCCATATTCCAGCACATTCAAGAACAGTCTTTTCATTGGCGTCCAAGTGCTCTGGGTCATTCCCTTGGTCAGCCAGACTCTTCTAAGCTGTACATATATGTATATCTCATGTATTGTCTATATTTATTTCGTGAGATGGGAAAAATTAACATGCCTACCATTTACTGAGATGTTTGCACATGAACATTACATCACACATTTAAATAAATACAGATGCATTTATTTCAGCATGTGAATATCCAGACGTCTATGCTTGCCTGGCATACATCTGGATAACTGAAGCATACTATTTCCACTTGTTTATAACTCCTTTCTTTCTGAACCAATTTTTTTTCCAACTTATCCAAGCCCACATTTCTCACTGGAGACTCCATGCCAAGTTTGAACTGTTTTCAGTTACCCAAGCACAAGTAAAACATCTGAAACAATTCTTTAAGCATGCTCAAAACCAACCATATGGATTTTTACCAAACTTTCCAAAAGCTACAAAAGTATCAACCTAAAGGAGGTGGGATTTTTTTGTGTTTGTGCGTGTGTGTGTTTTGTTTGCTTGTTTTTCTGGTATCTTATATAGGGGGTTAGAAAGGAAGTACTTCTTTAAATAGTGAGGAGCCCTCAAGTGCCAAAGAATTATATTAAAGATGGTCTTAAGGTCTATTTCTGGGTAAACTCATGCCATGCACTGTCTGCTTATGTCAGCCAGGTTGAGTAAATTTTGAGCTGAATCCCATCACAGATAAGATTCAGAAAAGTGTCTTTGAAATTTTATGTGGAAACTCTAAGTTGGGAATTTGGTCTCAACTTTTTCCAGTCTCTCAGAAGGATCTTCTGACCTGGGAATCCCCACCACCAGTCCAGTGACGCGTCCAGTTCGTGCTCCTGACTGAGCAAGGTATGGACACATGGACTTCCAGTCCAACTGAAATTTGGAATGAGACATCAGATCTGCCGTAGCAGGAAATTTATGTTACAGGCTGGTGCGATAGTATCCTGCAGCTGAGGATGGAAAAAGTTATTTGTGTTCAGGCCCAGCTAACGAAAAGTGCAAGCAGAGGATCCTGAACAGACAAGCCTGTTAACCTAAGCACATCCGCTAGATCCTAAAAAAAAACCCATGTAGATAATTTCCATATGCTATTTTTTTATTCTAACAGACTTTGGGTGTCAAAATTTTGGACCTCTCTTTTCTGTTAAGATATGAGACCTTTTTTCAATCAAATAGCAGAAATTAGGTTACCTTTTTCTTTAACATGTAACAGCTGCAGATAGTGCAGTCATCAGGAAGCACTAGTAAAGAACACCTTATGGCTGGGGTTTGGGCTTCATCACTGCTCCTGTCCAAACAGGTCACAGCTGGTAAAATTCAAATCCAGAACTTGCAGCTTCTCTTCTATTTAATTTTGCTTAATTTTTACAGAATAATATATTTTTAAAAATCTATTACTACAGCTGGAGGGGAAATTTCCTGAAAGTCACATCAGCATCTCTCACAATTTCTGAGTCATATTCTTTGGTCATTCTCACTCTTGGTCATTCATGCCCTGCCACTAACATTTCTGGGATTTGTACTGCTGATCGTGAGAAAGGATGACACACAGTCCTCCCTTCTTGAAGCATACTCTAAACTGGTGATCATCAGACATGATAATGGTACCACAGGGCTCCGCTCTCAGCATAGCTTTTCATGGCTTTACTTTTGTGATCCTAAAATCATGAGAGTTCCCATGAGAAACTACATAGACAGCAAATGTAACAGCAAGTGTAAGCAGTATTTTAAGGACATAGGTGACAGTGAAACACTATCCTGACTCTCCTACCCATTTAGTCATGCCTTTCAGTCCACCCCTTGCTTGCTGGTGACATGAATTTGATTATCCCAGCTACTCAGTCACCCAGAGAAAAACAGCAGCTCCCATCCAGAGACAAATCGGCATGAAATCAGGCAGTTGACAGTGGTTTCTCAAAAACTGCCTTTAATATAGTTACACTGGGGACTGGGTTACCTATTTAAACCAAGCTGATCTGTCACATCTGACTCACGATTGTGCCTGTGTTCATCTCATCCAGTCCTTGTATGTTTTCAGTGCAGTGGGAGGAAAACCTGAGGTGTTTAATGAATACTATTATTTTATAAGCTTCTGTTAAATAGTTAGACAAATATTCTGTAATCCTTCAGGCTCATCTTAGGTCAACCACACAGTTAATGAACAATGATAACAAATAAGTTGAAATTGAAGCTTTGGGGAAAATGCCCCATCCCTTCATCACACGCATGCGTGCACACATGCACAGAGTCTGTTAAGCATTTACGTTTTGGTTCAAACTTCTTTGCCACATTCAACAAAAATAAAATTTCTGCTTTCAACACGAGGATTTAAACCAAAGATCATTTAATATTTCATGATCAACAAGAATATTTAAATGCTAGAATATATTAAATCTACTTATAGCAATCCCTTGTTACATGAGCTCTGTTTTCTCTGCCATTGATCTGGATGCTTAAAAATAAATTGGTACAAAAATGCTTGCAAAAATATGCTTTACTTTTGAAATGTTTTACAGTTTAAACTGCAGGCATTTCCTATTTTTTACAGCTCAACCTTTCACATGATGCAATTACATCTTAGATGAAACACAAAATTTCTGCATTCAGAATCGTAATACAATCACAGCATTGTCTCTGTTTTTCTATAAGCATTGTTTTTCCCAACAAAGGCTACAATTTATGTCAAAGTATTTAAGCAGAGTACGATGGAGACACCAAATAGCCTACCTCTTGATGCACTGATTAAACAATACCTAGAAAATGCAAATGATGGGATTTTCATGCTGGAATTGTAATGATTTGCTCTTGTTTTATACCATACTCAAAAGAATGACAGGCACGGTACAGAAGAAATCCAAGCCTCTGTCATTAATATCTTACAAAAGCTCCAGTCCTGCAATTGGAAATTCTTCAGCTTTATTCAGGTGAGTCCTTTCACATACTGTCTTCCAAAAAAACTGCATATATATCCTGAAAGTAGAAGCCCCAGAGAAACCTGCGGGGTCATGATTTCAAGAAGCTGTGAGTGACAAGTGGTTGGTTTGGGTTTTGGTTTTGGTTTTTTCTTCCTTTAAATTTTTCCTTCATCATTTTTACATATTGACTTGGTATCCTCTCAAGCAGATGGGATCATTTTTTTTTTTTCCTAGAATTGTTTAGGATTTTAGGCAACTAAACTTTTACCATCTTCCTGTCATCTTTTCATTGTCAAGAGACAAAGCCCTATGCAGCACTGAAGAAGTTTAAGGAAAATATTTCTCAGCGAGGTCCTGCTGCTGTAAGGTGCTTAGCATCAGATAGAACTGGGCCTTCAGACAGAACCTATTCTGTTTTTAAGTGGTCTGCGAGGGATGCACTTTGCCTGAAATTCATTCCAGCCCAAGATTGTGAACATAGCGTACAATAGATGGATTGGTGTAAAACTATCCCAGATAACTGCTCATACATCTTTCCTCTGTCAGTGAAATTTGCCATGATGTGTTCAAAGCCAAGAGGCATTATTTGTGCTGTCCTGGATCTGTTAAGGAATGGCAGGGGGAGGACAGAGATACTTAGGGATTTAAAAGCAGAGAGAACTCTATGAAAGAGATAAAAGGAGTCAAATGCACAAACCCTATTTGAAGTCCTTAAAGCATAAGAAAAGAAAGTATTAGACTTACCACATAGGGAGAGCTGGAATTTGTGTAGCTCTGGCCCCTGTGAACTGTAGCTGCTATTTTAGGGGTGGTCTGAATGTTTGAAAAGATAGCTTGGATTCACAAAACTTTTCCCTGGTACTTATAATACTCTTTTTATTTTTTTGATAAAAGTTGGTTCTTTTTACTGTTGTTGCATTTATGAAATATATCCTAGCTGATGTATCTGTTTTCATGTCAGATATCAAAAACAGGAATTCTAAGGAAGCTGGACAATGTAAAGGAGTGAAATATATTTTATAATGTAGCTATCTGCATGTAGAAGTATTATCTCTTCTTCATCATGCCACCACACAAGGTCTCAGACAGCCATGGCTGACATAATTTTCCCTGCAAGCATTCTTTGTGTTTACTACCTCCTCTCTCATATAATATATTTTTATCATTAAACCTTATTTTTCTTTCTACTCTCTCTCTCTTTTTTTTTTTTTTTTTTTTTCCAATTTTCTCTCCTAACTAATAACTAGCCCAACATCAATCAAGTCAGTTTTCAAAACCAGTGTGTTCCTGTGAATTTCTATTTTGGTAATTTCTCTTTTATTCAGTGGCTTTAATGTTTACAGGATCTTTTTTTGGTTTAATATCCACAGTGAGGTCCTCACTACACTATTGTTCATTTCAAGTTGCCAGCAGCAAAGATCAGGGAAAAGCTCAAAAGATGTTGTTTGCTGAGCTGCCTTTCAGAGGCCTGTCTTAGCCCTACAATTGTATAATAAGGGAAATCCAAATTATTCTGCTCATTGGACTTCGAACATTGCACTAGAAATCTCATGATAAGATGCTGACCAAACAGATTCTATGTGTTTCCTGTCTCCTGTCAGCTACAAACAGGATGGGGAAAGACCCTTAATTTACTGTAATTTGTTAAGTGTACTGTGTATCCCAAACCACAGTGTTGAAATAGCTGCAGAGATGAAAATAAGAGGTGAGAGGGATGTCCTTCAGGCATGCCATATATTCCAAGTAAGGGTTTCTCTAAGTATCAAAAGGATGATGCTGTGAATATCTTCTGATTAGAAAATCAGTGTCTGTGTTCCTAATGACTTTCAGCATTGCATGAAAAAGAGCCAAATTCACAAGATTCTTTTCCAAATCTGAACAGCCAGTTCCTAAGATAATTCATACAAGTATCCCTTTCACAATCATCTGTTGTGTGCCTGTTTTTTACCAGTACTGTAAGTTTAACAGTGAAAAAACAAGAGTGCCAAAGACTTTGTTTTTGGATTGGTATTAGGAATGTAGTTTTAGGACATACACCATCAAATCAGGCAGATCTTCAGAATTTTGACACCTGTAATATGACAAGTATGTTTGTTTCAGGAGACATGGCTATCCAAAGAAAAAAAAAAAAAGAGGTTTGGCAATAGTCATCTTGCAGAGATGTCATCTGAACTCTACAGGTGCACTTGCTGTCACTCTGGATGTGCAAAACAAGAAGCTGAAAGCTTTGTTAATGGCTCCAAGAGCTTGTCTGTCTGTGTCTGAACTCATTACAGCCCCAGGCTGTCCATGACCAGGAGCAAGCTCTACAACTCCTGACCAGAACTGTTTTCAAATATCACACATGAAGATATTTTCCTTTGGGAAGACTTGGTTTCGAGATCACTCATGAAGCTCAGTGCAATCTGTCTAAGTGTAGATCTAAGAGTCAGGCCCACATGTTCTTAGCACACCTTCAAAAGTGACTTAAATGGATCATTTGAGTAAATGAACCATGTGAATTTAAAAAATCAAAGAACAAGGACATTCTTCCTTTACACCTGCTCTGTCTCTTGACATATTTTTCTGTTGAAAATCCAATAGTAGGACTGTAAATCCAGTCAGATCCTTATGCAACTTCAGCAATGAACACGGTCGCCCCTGGGAAGACCAACAAGAAGAGCAGTTGTCTATCAGGCCCACCACAAAGAGAAAATGTCAGCAGAGATACCACACAGTTGCTGCCCTTGACTGATGCCTGCTGTTTCTCAGCCAAAGGTCAGAACTGCTCTGGTGATGGTATTCACTTCATTCAGACAGACTTGCTTAAATCTCTTCCAGAGATCTTGTATAATGTGGCTAGGCAGGTAGTTACCATTGGTCTGAAGTAGCTTCTCTTCAGTGCAGAGGCAAATTAATAATAAAGTGTAGATATGAAATTGATGGATGAATATAAGCCCGAATTTAGACAGGAAAAAATCATTTACTTTTCTGAATTTTAGCACTTCTGTAGATGCTCAATTATATCTCATTAGCTTCATTCACCACTAGACATATTTCATCTAAGATTCAGAGAAACTCTTTTCTAATGATTAATCTGAGATCAAGCAATTTGTAAAAGAGAGAAATAATTGAGAATCCTATTTAATTTCTGGGGACATGCAGGAAAGTCCTGATTCTGAGGCACTATTTTGTTGAGTGATCACACTGGAATCCCACAACTTCTCAGCTGGGCAGTATATGTCAAGGAACGTAGCCATAACCACAGATGCTTCCTTACAGGCATAAAGTTCAAGTTTCAGCTCTGTCTACTTCATTTACCAGAGACTGCATGGTATGGAAGTCAATGCACAGGGACAGCTAATGAACGAACACTATATCCAAGTAAATCTGCCATATGAGCCTTCTGACAATCAATCTCATAGCGTTTTTCTGATATGAGTGCCACTCAACAGGTATCGTGAGTCAAGCTTCAGTCTTTGCCCTTTTGGTTTCCATGAGCAGGACCAATAAAAAGTTCTACAAAACACTAGATTATAGGCTGAGTATGTTGGATGCAGAAGTCAAATTAACAACCTGCCATGGTGTAGAAAGCTACAGATTTGCTCTGATGAATGGAGCTCATAGTAATTTTTTTTTTTTTGAGTGCGAATTGAAACATTATTGTACAACTATTAGTTTCCAGGAAAAAAAAATGTAATTGCTTCTAGATGCTGCTCGCTGTTTTCAAGAGCTCTTTAACCTTTAACTTTTTCAGTACAAAGGAAGCCTTGCTGTGCAGTGAATCTAACAAGACCATCATTTATAGTTGGCAGAGTTCATTAGTCAGTCGTAACAGTTTAATTATTAGCATTTTAATGCATGAGTGTTTAACTAGACAGAACAACAGTCTTTTAGGTACAGCATGAGACTTCTTAAAAGAAAACAAATTAATTGGTGCTCTTGTTTATACTGTGGCTCATTACTAAAATTAGACGAATAAAAATCAGGAAATTTTGAGTTAGATTTTGTCACCAATTAAATTAATGTTATATTTGATGGTCTTTTCAGTACATTTCAGCTTTAATGAAAATATTTCTCTTTAAGAGAATAAAAACTCTTTTGTGTTTTGAGTCTTAAAAAATAGTTGTGGTGAACTGGATGAAGCCAATTTCTTCACTTCTGTCCCTGCCTCAGAGTCCGTTTTTGCTGTAAGTTGGTTTCTCTCTGAGCTACCTCTGCTTCAGAGTTGCTAATGAAGCCAGTGTGTCAGACAAGAGACAGGTCACTAGATATCTGATGTAAATGAATAGTCTAGAAATTAAAAAGCTTAATATTATACAAAGAATAGACTTCTTCATTAAAAAATTTACATCAGTCCATTTTCACTTTTTAGAAAAGATTTGATTACAACTTTCTCTTCTCCAATTTTAAATGATTCTCCAGGATTTTATTCATTTTCTAGATTACACTTGATTTAATCCATGTAGGAGCTTTTTTTTTTTTTTTTTTTTTTTTTTTTTTTGTTATACATTGCTGAAAATAACAATTGTGTGGGAGCTAGAGGTCTGAAGGGGGATCTTTGGGAAATGGTTGGATTGCTTGGGAGATCAAAGGAAGAGAATTAAAAATATGTGGATGCTTATCAGAACAACATTTCCGGACTGTCAAGGAATCTAATTTCTAACTGTGGACCAAAGAAAAGTATGTGAACGTGGGTTATCTTCATTATCTTGGCATGGCAGGCTAATAGTGCTGGCAGAATATGCACTAAGAAATCCCATAGTGTTAAATCATCCCATGGTGATGATGCTACTAAACAGTGTCCCTGACACACTCTTTTTATAGTTTTTACAGCCTTCATGTGCTGAGGGATAACTTCTATTAATGCTTCTCAACCTCTGGTGCCCTATGACCAGCAAATGAGGTATGACACAGCTCCCTCCCTTCATCTTGTTCTTGTTCTGCTTCCCCTCTGATCCTTCCTTTCTCCTTCTCCTCCCCCTGCCTTCTGGAGTACGATGTCCTTCATGGATTAAAGCAACATTTGGACTAAAAAGCCTGAGGAACATTGGCAATGTGATGGGGGAGAAAGAAGCAAATTTTACACTGAGGATGGTGAATGGCTTCTGCAAATTAAGGATTGCCCTGAGTGCTAGTAAAGTACATGATTTTAAGAGGCTGCCCCTCAGTCACTTGTTTCTCCATAATCTGACAAGTGAAAGAAAGTTTTACAGAGCCTTAGTGTAACTGTGGGGAGATGCTACTGATGATTTTTTTTATTTTTATTTTTTAAGATTTCCTGAAAAACTGACTGTCTCTCTGTGGCTTTCCTTTATTTTGCAGATGATGAAATGTGTTGTAACAAGACTTGACGATCATTTAAAAACTGACATTTCTTACAATTTATTGCAAACAGAAGTGTTACATCATACTTACAATGCTAAATTAGAAGGTTTTATGTAAGGAAGAAATACCTATTTGGGTCTAGAGTATAATAATGCCTATCTAGTTTCAGTATCATTTTCTTTGTACTCATTAATTTTAGCAGGATATTTATAATCATATATAAACATTTGATGTGGAAATGCCTTTTCCTCATCATTTCCAGACTCAATATGCGTTTAGCCAGACAAAGGGTTTTTATTTTCAAGGAATGGTATTTCAGAGCTGGAAATGCCAGCTCCCTGGTGCTGAGATGTAGTTTCTGGAAGTCTCTTCCAGATGTGAAGCTTTAAGGAATTAAGTTATATTGGGAAAATGGATTATCCCTAGTGGAGAGCATTTTATCACCTTGTTAGGTTTAGGAAGCCCAAGTGATACAGAAGAGTGGGGAAAAGAGATGCTAGTACAAAATGCTTCAAATCACAGAACAACTGCCACTGATAACATCCTGATACCACTGTAAAGCCTTTCTGAGAGCTATTGCATGCTTAATATGTTATCATTCAATCAAGTGTATGGAGAAGAACAAAAAGACACAGCAAGTCTGGACTGTCCCTGTGCAGCACACTGGAGTTGCCAAACAAATGGAAATGTTTGGATGGAAGAGTGCCTCTGTATAGCCAGCCAGCTTGCTGACAAAGGAATGCCACCCGATCTCTTGGACATGCATTTTTTATGCTATTTCTGTAGCTGTTTTTCTCTTGATTTCTGCTTGCACTGCCTGTCTGATTCTGCTTTGCTTCTGTGTGTGTGTGAGAGAGAGAGTGTGTGTTTTGTACATATCATCAGATTTGAGCTTGCCCTCTGAGGATATCAGTGCCCTAATTAGCACATCAGTATTATGCAAAAGGTAGCAGCACTTCTGGTTCCCCTCAGACGTGGAGGGCTTGCTTATCCTACACAGCCTTGTCTCAGAACAAGGGAAGTTTGTTTCTGGTGCACCTCTTTGGTGTCCTCTCCCTGTGAATGGGACACCAATTCCTCCTGGGAATCCCGAGTTTTAAATGTCCTCCCAAGTTTTAAATCAAGTGGAAGCCTGTTTTTTTATAACCCTATCTACATCTGTGGCATCACTTGCTTGCTGCTAGAGTCAAGGGCTACAGGTAACACAGGAATATAGACTCTGGTGCACTAAGATTTTCAAAATATACTGCTTGTCCATCACATTTACCTGTGCACAAGGGTGAGCTGGGGGTGTCTACATTGGAGTCCCAGATTTAAAGCATGTTTAAAGCTTGTTAGGGTTGTACAGCACAGCACTCACAAATCAAGAAATGTCAAAGCTACGGCTCATTTATAAATTCATCCCTCTTTAAAATACGAATAACAGTGTAGGCAGCTTTTAATTACATAGCCATGTTCTGTTTTCCCTGGATTTATGCATGAGTGAGAGAGTACCTCGGTGTGCACATATATAGAGCTATGTAGTCTGGGAGAGCATATATTAAGCCCCTTTTTCTTACCCATAAATAGAGATGATTCCAAACCAAAGCCCTAGCTTCAAGCTAGCTACGGACCTTAGGGAGTTCAAAATCAGAATCTGGATTTGGATCTGAATTTAGCAGCTTAGGCCCATCTGCAATAAATACATACAGGATGAAATGTAGATAACTGAGATATAAGGCTATATAGACTTCAAAGTGCCTCTGATAAAATCATGATAACCACAAGAAAGAAGTGGTATGTGATCTCAGATGAGATATCCCCAAGATGTCTATACAGCTTAATTTTCCCACATTGTGTCCTTTTATCTTCAATGGATAAAAGGTGAATTATTATTATTATAGGCAGAGGAGTAGTAACGCCTGTTATTCAGGTTGTCTAACACTTTCCATTGTTCCTCCTCTCGTCATTCGCTTACAACTTTTGCAGACTTGAACCCTTAGAGACAAAGTTTCCCATACTTGGTGCTTGCCTCAGGTCACATTTGATCAAGAATAGGTATTCCACCTTCAAGACTGTAGCAATAGTGCTGGCAATAAATCATGTCAACATTTGCTTCTGCATTTGTAAACTGTCATTTTAAGGTAGCTGGAGAGCGGACAGGAGAGCAAGCAAACAGACAGCTTTAAAAGCCTGCACTGTCATACTCACCTTATCAACTGAGCGATCATGTTAAATCTCAAATGACAGAAAGTCAGACAGCAGGTGGGTGTGCGATGGAGAAGAAAATGACATTTCTCACATGATGGTACCTGTGCTTTCCTTCTCACAGGAGCAGCCCCTGCCTGAATACAGCAATCCACCTGCTTTAATATCTGCAGGACTCAGTTTTCACATAGCAATGGAAAAAATAAAAGAGGCCTAAGTATGTGAAATCCGCGCACCCCAAGAGCTGTCCCACATTCCCCACCCAATCAGCAGATAGGAGCTCTGCTCAGCGAACCTGCCATGGTAGCTGATAATTATTGTTGTATTAATTGGTGCTGTCCAGACTAGACAGAATGTAAAAGATCCCACTGTGTCCAATAATTAATGTTTTTCCCTCACTGCAATGTCATTAATAAGGGGTTCCTCCAAGAAACGAGTAATTGGATGGTTCAGCTTCATTAGGGTATTTTTAGATAAGGTTTGGTCTAGAGACATATAGGAAAGCTTATTATGTTTATTTAGACTGCATTATCTATTGCTAATGTGTTATACTGATTTTGTATCTTCCACATTCTCTGGGATTGTAATGATAAAAGAAATGCACAAATTACGACTTAAATGAACAGAAATACCGCCTTTAATTCTGTTACATTACAGTGATGAAAAATGTCATCTCAAAATAAATATCACCAATATCCTATAAATCTCCCCTTTTCTCAGAGACACACAAAGCTATTGTCACAGGAAGACAAAAGTCAGATTTTACTAATTAGAGATGAGTGTAGTGGAGCGTTCTTGTTTTGGCAATTATCTGAGCAGCTTTTGAAAATGGAATGTGTAAATCTGGTTTTGGAAATAACTTTGAAAAGAAGACTAAGGGGCTTTTTCAGGGGTATCGTTTACACGGTCATGTATGACTTTATTATTCTGCAAAGATGCCTTGGGAATCTGACTCACATGAAAACTTGATATGCAAGTGAGCTATAGACCAGGATGTGGCGGATTTACACAGGAAACATATATGGCTAGTCAAAACAGCTCTGTTTTACCACAAAGGAGCTTTGCACATGCTTTGCGAGGATTTTATGTGGGAGCTTATTCTTGAACACAGCACATAGCCAGTTTTTCACAACCCAAAGTTACTCTAGTTAAATTTTTAGGGCAACGTAGCCAAACTGGTCCCATTCACAGCTGCATCCTCTTAATCTCATCACAAGACACAGATCTCCCACTAGGAAATGATAATCCACAGTTTAGTGTCTGTATTATACTTATTGCAAACACAAGAGACCACATTCATCCCCAAGTAATTCTCTAAATGTGAGAGATCTTGTTACAACACGGATGCACTTGGCCCATGGGGTGTCAGATAGTGAAATGGACTCATCACACCATGCTAAATAAACGTGAAGAAAAACATCACCAAGGAAAGTACTGGGAGAGCTAGGTAATTTTAGTTGATCCTTATTAAACTATTGTGTCAGTCAATGTTTTCAATAGGTTCTTGCTGGAGAAGGGACACTGAGCCAGAATCTCATCTCAAGTATTTACAAATCTAGAGAAAAGAATATGCCTCCTCCTTCCTCCTCCCAGATACTTCTCTGCCACAAATCCTGCATGTTGACAGCTCTATGCAAACTGCTAGCATTACTACTATTTTAAAAACAAGAATTCCTATGAAAAATATGCAGGACACGTCCAGACAAATGTCTAGATGTGCCACACTAAGTTCATCTCAAGTAAAGTTTAATATGGCTCCAGAAAAATCACATTGTAAAATACTTTTTTTGTGACATTTGTGACAAGTGACATATCTCTTTAGAATAAATGATCTTAAATAGATACACAGAATTTTGTGTCCAGTTTGTTTCCTATCACAATGGCACAGGACTCATGTCTATTCTAGGATAGCACAGAGTAAATCACAAATAATTCTGCTGAAGTCAGGGGTGTTACACCAGCGTAAGTCATAGTACAATAACATCCTCGGTGTCTCAGGTTCCTCAATAAGATTCACAAAAGTAAATTCCATTAGCATGTGTAGAAATGTGTCTTTCTCATAATGATATGACTATAAACTTTTGTACTTGAGAATAGTAGTAGAGAGACCCCTCAAAAGCCAGATATTGATAGCTTGCTTTATGTTTAAAGATGTCAACAGAATACAATGGTTCTCAGCATCCATATTAGTTATCTTTAGTAAGAGAGAAGAAGATTTAAAGTAAGGGAATGAGGTTTGCAATGTAACAAGATAAAGTCATCTCCAGCAGCCTAGAGGATTTCTTTAATCTTATTTTTAGAGGAGAGCTGAGGAGCTTTTGCAAAACCAGCTTGTTTGGATTCAGTTTCTATTTTATCTCATCCACGAAAGTTTAGAGTTGAAGAGGGAAACAGATAAAAGTTTTGAGCAAACTGAGATGGTTTTACATTGGTCTCATCAACCTTTCTAATCTAGGTTTGATTTTGCAAAACCTGTCTTAATCCGGATCTCTCATTATCAGCCTACCAAAACACACACAAAAATAGAAGTTTCAAATTAAGAAGTATTTTTAAAAGTCGTATTTTCTTGCTTGCATTTAGATAATTGCCACTTTTTTTTCCTTTTTTTTTTTTTTTCTTTCCATTGACAATACTGTATGTACAAAACAAGGGTTTGATAACTGTAAGTAGAAATTTTTCATCTCAATTCTTTCATGAGGACATTTCTCCTAAAATTATCTTTGCCCAAGGAAAATTTCATCATTAGACAAGACCCTGTTTTTCTTTACAGGATTATTATTTTTTTTAATCTTAAAATATTATCCAGTACTATACCAATCTGAATGCTCTGAATATAAACAAGAAAAGACATTTTCAGGATTCAGGAGTGTGCCTGTATTTTGCTTTTCAGTCTCATGAACTTGATAGATACATTCAATCCACAGAAATAATATAAACGACAACCAGGATATGTTCTTTTGACTCCGTGTCATGTATGTGTCCACCAACATAATAAAAGGTTTATCACTGAAAATATCTTCTTGCATGAAGTAATTAGTTATCTGCTCTGAAATAGCAATAGTCCTATCAGCAGAACAACAAAAAAGATCACTTGATATATATATTTTTTTTTTCTCTGAATTGCCAATTCCTGGTTGCCACTGTTGTGGTTCCTCACAGTCAGCCTGATCAAATCTGCAATATGGAACATTATTTCATGCTCCTGGAGCTAGTAGAGCACTCTAAACCTCTACATTTCCCACCAGGCATCACAATGGCCACATGAAACACAAAAGATCATCCGTTTTACTGCAGTCATTCACCATGGCCTTTGAGCTGGATCAAAGTTTAGATTAAATAAATAAATAAATAACCAACTAACTAGTCATTTCCTTTGGGTGTCCCCTCCTTCTCTTCAGGTAAAAAGCAGATAAAAGACCTATTTTTCTGGAGTGTTTTACAGCATTTGATTCATTCAATACTGACAAATATTTTTGTCCTGTCTCCAAAAAGCTTCTGGGGATAAACATTAAAGTCCTGAAGGACCTCAGGCCTTTCCCTAAAGACTGAGCATTCTTATAATTTGTCCCTACATCTCTAAAGTTCCTGCAGGCAAATATTTACAAGCTCTGTCCTTTGCCTCATATTGCTTAACAAGAAGGCGGCTGGAAGAACAAGAAAGACAAAGTGGTTAGAAATGCCAGGAGTGAGAAGATTATACTTACTTGTACATCTCCTTGCTATCAGATACAACATCTTACAGATTTGTCAATGTCCAGCTGCAACAAACGTGGATTCACATCTGCTGTGACCCACGGGCTGACAGTGAGAAGGGAAGTGCTCGATAAGACTTGTTCCCATAATGGTCAAGGGACTTTGCCTTTGAACTGCAAAGTCAGTCTCGGCTGACTTTCAGTGTCCTTACATAGACACACATTTGGCTTGTAGAGCCAAACATAGCAATGACAACCAAAATCAACCATGTCTGACTGCACCAGGCCCGAAGGGCGTGATCCACTCTAGTAGACTTGGATCTAGCCATGGTGATTCAGAAGCTGATGAGCTCCAGGCAAGATTACTATAATTTGTAAAAAGAAATAAAGCCACAAATGTCATTACGAACCATAATTCAACAATGTTTACTTAACAGAACAGGTCAGCTCTCAACACCAGATGCACAGAGCAATCTAGTTGAAGGTTTTGTCTTGCTATTCAAAATTACCTCTGATTCTTCAGGAAAACATTAGCTTCCATGATAACTGACTCACCAGAAAGTAGCAATAAAGAATAATCTGAAAACAAATAAACTAATTAAGTGACTTCTCATGCAAAGATCTGGTTTCTGCTCATTTCCCGGCATACCTGGGATCCTCTCCAGCACTGCCTGCGGGGTCTGGGTACCTGGACTGGCAGTAATTCTGCAGCATCACTCACCAAGTGCTCTCATCACAGAAAGCTTGTGTAAACAGGTTGTGCTTTTCTCTCTGCTTTGTTGAGCTGCCGTGTTACTGTGAGGAAAAGGTATTTTGATCATCAGCAGATTGTGATTGTCCTGCTTTTTTTATTGTTTGTTTGTTGCAGCTTAAACTGAAACTGGTTGAGCCAACCTTACAACTATCATGCAACCAGACTGGCTGCTTCGAGAATTTGCTCAAAAACAAATCCTTGGTGCCTTGGGCAATCTGGACACCAGCACCAATGGTTAAGAGAAAAGAAAGAAACTTAGGAAGGAACATCTCCTTGTGCTCACTGCCAGCCCTTGAATTACTGGGAAGGCTTTCCTAGAAAAAGGGCCTCCAGTCAAGGCAGTGAAAGGCAGCACTGCCTCCAGAAAAATCAATTCTATGTGGTAAGAGCCCAGTGCCTCTGTTCTGGAGGCCTTCTTTCTTTGAAGCTGAAAAATCAAATGAAGCTTCAAAACTTCATCTCAGCTCTAAATTGTCATAAATCTTATTTGTGCTATGAAAGGAAACAAAATACGCTGAATGGGTAATCAATTGGTGATATGCCCTGGAAGTTCTGCTACTTCTGAGTACAAGGAAAATCCCTTCTCTGTCTCCAGAAGGTTTGGGGGTTTTTTGCTGTGGCTTTTTTTTTTTCTTTTTTTTTTTTTTTTTTTTTTCTTTTTTTTTTTTTTTTCATTGCTCGGGGTGTTCCTAATTTTACACAAAGAGGGGAATATCACATGCTGACACTTGTGGAATGATTTTCATTCAAACATGACTTGATTGGAAAACGATCCAGCTTTATTTCAAGGGGATAGGCAACACTAGGAGGAAAAAGCAGGGATAAAAACCACACTGATTGCAAATACAATAAATGATACACACACACACACACACACAAAAGGAAATTGGAGAATGGAATCTGACCCTCCTTGAAATGTAAACTGTGTACAGATTTACTTTTAAAAATGAACAGATGTTTTTGAGATTAGGGGAAACTACTGTATAAAACCTCTGCTGGGTGCCTAATATTTTAGATTCCGCAGTCCAAGTTTTCTTAAAGCTGACATTACAGAGTTCTCTACTTTCTAGTAAACCATGAAGCAGTCCAAACGATTCATAATTTCTGCACCTCTCCAGCTCCTGATTTTATATTTAGTTCTCAGCGCTATCAGAGATCGCTTACTGGCACGAGACCCAGCGATCTGTCATGTTGCTCTGTAATGCTGCATAACGTTATTGTTGGCAGCCCTGGAAAAGAGACAGCCGATGTGATGAATAGCACACATTTTTCCTCCAGCAAAGTATGCACGGTTGAATCCTTCATGAAACATCAAACATGGCTGCAGCTCATGCATGGTACTAGACTGATTTTTTATGTTATCCACAGTGGATAAAGAAACTACAGAAGGGAACATGCAATGCTTTACCTTGTCACCCACCTTTTGAATGGCAGCAGGCTGGAAGCCACAGCCTTCAGCCTTTTACTGACTCCCTATTAAAGAGGGCTTATAAAATGTTTTACCCATTTCATACATGCCCAGTGCCTGAAAGAGGCTCTTCAGTATAAACTTTAAATCTGCTGCTCAGTTCTCAAGTACCTACTCAGAGGCATGAATGTACTTGATGAATTTTGTTGGTTTTTTTTAAAGAGATATTTACACATAGAGCATTATTATAGTACCTTTCAACTACAATCTCCACACGAAAAGGTTTCAATTAGTAAAATATATGTTAGATTAAGTGCCAAGGGATTTGGGATATAGCTTGTTGGGATGCCTGCACCTTTGCATTTATTCAATGCCTGATGATACAGCAGCAAGTAACACTTTTATTTTCCTATTTATAATGATTGGATTCATGGGTTCAAGAAGACTTTGTGTGTATCACAAAATGTCTATATTTTGCATTGAGAGGTAAAACATGTATGTCTTATGCCATGATGTGAAACCATTGCTTTCTAATGTATCAGAAGCAGCAGAATGTACTGGTCCTATCTTTGCAATGGTCCTGTCTGTCTTCAGAGAACTGCAAAATTCAGTTGGCCAGTTATAGTCTCCACACTTAGCATCTTTCAAAGCAATATAGAACACATGCTCATATGTATGTGTATATATACACTCATACATGCACACAAAAGAGGAGTCATACTTGTTTTGATCAATTCGCTCACTCTTAAAATTACTTAATTAAATGAAGCAAGTCAATTTGGGAGCTATCATATGCAATTTAGAATTTTTCATACACCTCAGATGTGTAGTTTCAACTCCAAAGAATATCAGCTGTGC
This sequence comes from Netta rufina, assembly GCF_964035555.1. Lineage (NCBI taxonomy): Eukaryota > Metazoa > Chordata > Aves > Anseriformes > Anatidae > Netta > Netta rufina. The sequence continues at coordinate 30,909,340 of NC_140130.1, read as the reverse complement.
CTGAGAAATGTGTTTGTAGTGTTTGTGCAACAACTTTGGCCACAGTTGTTGTGGCTAATGAAGAGATAAGCCATGAAATACAAAGCTTTGTGGAGTTCTGCAAAAATTAGACTGTGAATCTGTGATGAGTCCAGAGGAGGAAAAAGAGATGCTTCTTCATGCCTATAGTGGACTGACTTGTTAGTTATTGTATTTAGGTTTTTACACTAGCTGATTTCTGGCTTTGCATCATATTTGCAACACAGTTGAATGTAACTCTGTATTGACAATTCTGTGATTAAAGGATACCATTTTAATGATAATAGAAATATTTACTGGTTTATGGAGCTAAATATTTTCTCTTCCCTTTATTTTGCATTATATATTTGTATCCAAATATCTAGATCTTCAGCTAGATTAATTATGCTAAAACTTCCACACCCGCTGAAAAATGGGTGGTCCATAATATGTAGAATTAATAAAGCTAAAAGTGTCAGCCAAAGACCACAAAAGTATCTTCAAACCTCTTAAATGACTTCAAGGGGGTTTGGATCAGGCCTGGAACTGAGGGGTAGAACGTCATCTCATATAATTTGAGAGACTCTTTCATATTCCCCCTCCTCTTTCTCTTCTAGAACTCTTTGAAATCAGTAGGTAGCCAAAAAACAGAGACAGAGAATGAAAATGCTGAACAAAAGTGTGTTTGGGGTATTTAGAAATCAAAACATTGGTCTAAAGCATGTATAAGAACAAAGAGCACCTGTTCACATCAGTACTACAAGGCAGGTACCTAATGAAAAGTATACTGTGTTGTGAATTTATTCTGAAGCTTCTTGTCTATTTATAGCCTTCAAAGTACTTTCATTAAGGTGTGAGGCACCACAGTTTGATTACCTTTTTATGTGCATTACATATGCAGTGCAAAATGATGTAATTACTTGATTGTTCTTATTAGACTTTTATAATATATATGTATATGGCCTTATTATAAATTGTAGCAGGCAAACAATTGACATTAAAACCTTTATTTTAATTCACAAATGAATCCAATGCAAAGGTGGTGCCAACACTATTGCTTGTCTCGTGATTTGATTTACATTCTCCATGCTGTGCCTGGTATATATGAGTAGGGGCAAAATGGCTGATGTTTGCAAATGCCCGAAAGGCTAATAAAGATCACTCTGCTCCCAGCATGCTCTCTGCTGTCAGAAACCAGCAATTAACTTAATAGGGTTCCTGAAATGCAGTAGATCCATGAGATGTGGCATGTGTTGACATTCTCCGGCTGATCTAAACAACCTCCCATCTCTGAGTAGCAGGATATGTTTGCTATTTGAATTATTTAGGAGCTTGTTATGTGAATTATAAAGCAGCACTTTGCAGTATTAAGTCTAATATTTTATGATCTTCAATTGATTAGGTAGGCTTTCAGGATTACCTATAAAGGTTAGGATAAAACAATCCAGATTCTGGCAATTTGTGTTCAGAGCAGGAGTTTCAAGCTATATGCAGCAAAAGCTGAGGAAAATAAGTCCTTTTCTCTTATGCTTTCTTCTAGAAACACTATTTTATTCACACAGTAACCACAATATACACACAGTAGGTTTGTTCTGAGATGTTCAAAGGCAGTAACTGTATTGACTCTTTCAGTGAGATAGAGCATCTTTGATATTTTTGAGTTTCAGTAGGTATTCATGCAGAGGTTTATGTAAGGAAGGAAACTTTCATGTGCAAGTAGTATGGAAGAGGAAAAAGCAAAGCACATTGGATTTGCACAAGAGGAAACCAGCAGGTCTGAGACAGTCAAACAAGGGTAGTAGGTGACATGGAAGAAAACATAAAAGCAAGAATGAAAGAAACAGAAGGAGACAAAGGAGTAAATCTAAGACGAGGTGCAGAAGGAGGATGAAAAAGAAAATATATGTTAAAAAAAGGCAAGATTTTCAAAGGAATTAAGAATTATCCATCAGGCCTCGCAAAGCCTATGGTTGGTCCTGTTTATTTCTTCTTGCTACTTGCTTCTCCAGTTCTGTGCTACTGGCTATGGCTTCTAACAATAGATGTAGGAATATTGGCTCACTATAAACGTAATTAGCAGATTTAATGTTTCTGTCGCTGCAGGGAAGAACAAGAAATCTCTGATCTTTTCTGACTGGCCTTTTAGTGAAGCATAGGAATGAAATCTATCAGGCCTTCAAAAGGTGAGCGGCTCCCATTAAAAGCCATGTTTTTGTTTTAAGAGATGAGGCCCAACCAAATACCACTTTCTCAGACCTTGCGATGGTCACTGTTTTGAGATCATAATGCAATATGTATCTAAAAATTACATGGGACTTCACAATGATGCATTAACTTATTCAGCAACACCAAAACAGACACTTTTCAGAGTATAATAAGCTGGACAGAGGCCCTGGAAAATTATTCTACAATATTTTCAGTAAATGTTTTTTTCTTTATAGTTTTGGGCTTGAAAATTATGTTTGTGGTCTTGACTGGATATTGAAGATGGATTTTCATTTTAAAAAGGGAATTGGCCTTGGACCAAAGGGCTGTCTCTCCCAGTACAAGTCCCATGCCCTGTGGGAGGCATCACTCTGAAAAGAGAGCAGAGCACTCCCTGCTAAAAGGGGACACAGCTTGTGAAGCCAATGGCTCGGCTGTTAGGAAATATGCATCCTCACTAAGTAGGAGGAAAGCTATTCGGAGAGGAGTGGTGTCTATCCACAGGAGATTGGGCTGCTTGAGAATCAGCAGTTTTCTGAGTCCAGCCACTGACTCAACATCAGTGTTAGTGTCTCAGACCATCCATTCCTCTGTGTCATGTACATGTATTTGTGATTTCTTCCACCAAGCCAAGCACTGGATAGATACAGCAAAGGAACAAAGTTCCTCAACATTGTTGGGTGGAGCTGTACAGAGCTCCAAATGTTGGTGTCCATGAGTGCAACCAAGTGCAGGCATTCCTTGGAGCTGGTCAGAGGACGTTCAGTCAGACTCTAAAACCTGCACGGAAATCTGGTTTCTTTAGCCCAACCCAGATTCAGCATCATTCCTGCACCTACCGCCCATTAAAGTCAACAAGTTCTCCTTTTTGACCTGAAGACAACCAAACCCTCACTTTGTGCTCTACAACCAGTACCAGTGTGAAAAACTCAGATAGCAGTCACATGGCTTGTAACATCACCCAGAAAATCAGCCTGCAGTCAACAGCTGGTGCAGGGAAGCTGCACGGTGCACGACAGCACCCTGCTGCATCCTGGTGCAGTGCTTGGGACACAGGCCAGGTGCTGCACCCGCACACCAATCAAGCATCCTGATCCCCTGAAAAGCATGGTGATACCTGGAGACTTTCCCGTAATTACATGATATGGTGCAAAGCAGGAGAGCATCACAGAGGAGGCCAGCCCCTCGCTCCTCCCCTGCCCCTCCACACCACACTGCAGGCAGGAAAGCATGGGGAGGGGGGGGCCAGAGCCTGCACACCCTCAGTGTTCTCTGCACTAAAACACATCCGTCTCCTCATTTCTGAATAACGAAATTGTAAATGTCAGCATCTTATCTTTACTCAGCAAACAGTTTACTAAACGCTGCTCGTAATATTTATGGAGGGCGCTAATCGTGTTCCCAGCCACACCGATGGGAGCGGTGGTGTAATATAAGGGAGAACAAAACAGGGCAGGATAGTACAGAACTCCCTTAATTTATACCAGTCACAGCATTGCATCCAGCAGCCTTAGATTAACGTGACGTAAATTATTGTGCGCTACTCCTTTCGCATATGCATGTTTTTTTTCTGAACAATTATTTATTTTTAACTGCTCCCTACTGTTCTGAATGCAGTTATTGACAAGTAACAAGGTATGGATTGTTATTGCTTTTCTTGTCATAAATCCCTGCAGACATTTACTTAGCGGGAATTAAATCACAATCATGTGTCATTTATTTTGCATAAAATGAGACATAAGTAGTCTTAATCATATAGCTGTAGAAAGAACAACCACACCATTGTTTTCTATATTTGAACAATAATTCTATATTTAAACTTAAATATTATAATTAGTGGCTTTGTTTGCCTTGCTTAGAAGTGAGATAGGTAAGATTGACACCTCACTTTTGACACCAGACATTAGATTTAATAAGCATAATTTTCATTTAGTTAAGTCTAGACTGATTTTTTATCAATGTATTTATTGTAGAAAGCAAATGTACATAAAGAAAGTTGGCATATTTATGAAGAAAGCTGAAATGACTTTTATGTGCTGCTTTGTCCAACTGATAAAATACCTACTGGCAAGAAAATACCTATAACAAGAGCTGAAATCACACCAAACTGTAATTGACATGTGATTTTAAAAAATGCTCAAAGTAACAATATACTATCTCCTAAGTAAAGATTCTTCTGTTCACACTTTATCCATTTCCAAGAATCTTTTTGTCATGTAAATTTGCATTGATTAGTTTTTAATTTGAGTTTCTAAAAATGTGCTCTGAATACTTAATTCCAGCAAAAGTACTTTTTTTTTTTTTTTTTTCCTAGTATTAATAACAATAATTGCAGTCCACAAATGTGGAGCCAGGATGGATATTTTTCACTACCCACAAACGTCAGCTGCTTCAATCACCAAAAGCTCAATATTAGTTACCTGTGCTGGTGAACTTACATTGTTTGATGAAGCATTGCTATTCAAAAGAAGCAAAGGTACTGAAGTCCCAGCCCTGCTCTGCTTATGCAAGCAAAACTGCTGACTGCTAAGCAGGCCAAAAATTGCAGCACAGAGCGTAGCAGGATTTGACACCCGAGCAAATGAGAATTTTGTCGCGAGCACGATCTGCGAGTGGGAATTCACCGTGGCCCTGATTGAAAGTCCTCTGCCAGCCCACGGACCTAGCCTGGATGAGAGAGGTTTAGCAGCAGGCCCTGGAGAACGGCGTTTCCCTGGGGTTCCTCAGATTTGGCCACGAGCAACTCCTCGGCCAGCACAACTGGTTCTGGGAGCAGGGGGCTTTGCCGCCCGCTGCGGAGATGGATGTGGACAGAGCGGGTGGCTGACAGAATGGGTGGCTGGGGAGAGCAGAGGCTGGGCTGCAGGCAACATCACAAACAGCAGAGTGTGTTTCCAAAATTAACAACAAATCCGATGACAGAAAGTCCTTTGTCAAACAAGAGAGGCAAGGGGAAAAAAAAAGAAAAGAAAAAAAGAAAAAAAGAAAAAGAAAAAAAAAAAGCTTTAAGACTTAACAGTGGGTAAAAAAGAAGGTAAAATGAAAATGAAACAATATTTTAGCCAAATATAGATAAACAGGCATTTGTGCAAAGTTTGGATTTTCTTCCAATACTTTAAAAATACAGATTTTATTCTTTTATTATTATTTCTGTTTAAAGATGTTAAAATGTTAAAAGATGCTTCACAAGGAATATTAGCTTTGGATGCATTTTTTTTTAAATCAACATGGACAATTAATTTCCTCTTTCTGGATATACAAAACCTTATACCTTTTTATAAAACTGCATTTATAGTCATATTTTTTATTGTTCATACATCACTTTTGAAGCAAGCTTTTTATTTCTTTCCTCTTTTAAAGCAAACGTATATCAAATATTACAGTATAAGCATAAAAACAAATCACGTTTGAAATAATCTAAAGATTAAACTTTATTTTTCTTAGCTGATTGCATTATTTGAACAATAATATTTTCCCCCTAAAAAATTATTCATCTGACTGATGAAAGAAATTACCTGATACATATTTTTATTCAAATATTACTCCCGTGGAATATTGGCAACATTTTTTTTTCAGCCTAAGCTACAAATTCCTTCAGAACAAATCAAATGTCTTTAAAGAATATTTCTGTTTGAAAAGGAATTAAGCTTTCCTGAAAGAATTTTAAAGGTTGTGATATTCGCAGTCTGATAAAGCAGCACCTTTAATGAAATTCTAATTAGCAATTTCATGCACTTTGCTATTAGTCATATCAGATTAGTGCACATTTTCACAGCCTTCCTTTAATTAAGTGCACTTATTCCAAGTTTCAAACACTTTCCTTATAAGATGAAAACTGTGCTGAAATGTTATTTAGTAAACAGCAGACGTGTGAAATTAAAGGTGTGTATCTGTGTGCTGATGGACATTTTTAAACTGTCCACAGATTTATACATTTATACTGCTCACCAGCTGGTTTGTGGGATTTGTTTTGTGCTATTTGCTTGGATGCACGTGCCCTTAAAAAAATGCACGGAGATGATGTCCAGTTTTTCAGCTGGCTCAGAAGATAGCCAAAGTTTTTAGTGGTTGACTCGTGCACAAATTTCAGATTTGGGCAATAAAAGCAAAATTTTTATTAAGAAAAATAATAATAAATAAAGCAAAAAATCAGCTCAGGCTTAAGCAAAATCTTGGTGGAGTTATTCTCCACCACATCACACTGCGCAATCGCAGCAGGGCCCTCGGTGTAGATAATGCCTCATGGACCTGATATTTTACCCACCCAAACCATCAGCAAAATGCCCAGATACCTTAGTGGGAGGAGGTTAGGCCTTATCTCTTGTGTAAGGATATTGCATTGCAAAGGCAAATACTTCTAAAATACTGTACATAACACTCATCTCTGAGCAAGCTGATTAACTTATGGTCAGCATTGTAAAAGGTGAGAGATTACAAACAGTGCATTAATTCACAGTGCACCTTGTTTTGCATGATAGGAGCAACACAGGGAATGATTTAACACACATAATGATAAGCAAGCCTATTATGTACTTGCAGATAAAGAATATAACGCATTTCTTGCTCTTTCCACAGCGCACGGCTATAAAAACCTCAACACAATAATTTTTCACATTTCCCATATTTTCTCAGAGATCCGTGAACATTTTCTAGCTCTCCAGAGCAGAAGGTTTTGGTCCATTTTGCTTTCGGGTGCTTCTTACCAGGTAGGGCTCTTCGGGACCGCTCTGTTCCAGGATTTGCATTTTATTGCATTAGCTAATTGCACGTGTTTTTAAACACATGTTCTCTTGCTGATGTCATTCATTTAGACTGTAGCATTTCTGACATTTTTAGGTAGTCCCCCAGGCCTCATAGCCCTCTTAGCAGGGTCCTTTCAGTGAGGGGTGTTTGCTTTATGATTACTGACTGACATCTCAATAACGTAGAACATATTGAGTAGTGCATGTCTATCGAGCAGCGTTTTTAAATGCATGGTCCACTTTGTCAAGTCATGTGCGAGCCATAATTTAGGCTAATAATTACCAGACATGAATGCTATGAAACATTGATGTCTACACTTTTTTCCCTCTCTAAGTACTGAATTTTAATACATTCAGAAAAGGTTTTCCAAAGGCCAAGATAAGCCCCCCAAAAAGCTCATATGGAAACACTTTAAAAGTGATAAATGATTTGGAATCTACACTGTCTACTGATGTACGTCTCAGGAAAGAAAATTAGAGCTAACAGGTGTTAGATAGGGAATGGTGAAGCATTTTAATAGAATTGTCAAAATGTTGTTCCCAGATGCTGACATTAATGCATGCAACAAGGAATGTAATGCTGCACTGCCATTAAATGATTATTTGTTTAAATTTCGAGTCAATGGCAGGAAATCCTAACTTTGTCCACTACTTCTCTGTACAGGCCATCCCTCCTCTGCTTTCCTCTATGATTTGCATCAAAGTGTAATGGTTATATGGCTCACATCTGCATGCTTTAAATAATCCATGCCTGTCAAATTTCATTTTTTCCCCTCAGATCAGAACCATCATAACCCCTTCCCCGCCAGCCTTGAAGTCAGTACAAATATATTTGTACATTTGGGAGAAAATAATTTAAATACTGCAAGTTATGGGATAATTAATCTTTGAACTATTTTCTTACTTCAAATGTATTTACTAAGTAATCTGCATTAACTTGCGATTATCGCGTATTTGGAAGGTATTTTCCATGTAATCACAAAGTAGTTACATGGTCATACAAATCTTGTAAATTATAATGATACTGGGGGGAAGGGGCATGAGGGGGGAGCTCTGCTGCCTGCATTAAAAAGCTTTTCCAGAAATCTTTGGAATTCTCTTCAGTGAGGTAGCCTGAGAAGGCAGAAAAAGCACGTCCTTTAGAGATTACTAGAATTTCTGCCAACAAAAGGGATCCAATATCCATGCACAGTTCAGCTGGATGAAGGAGGAGAAGGGAGTGGAGATAGCGACGTTATTTTCCTTATCCCTTGTTTTAACAGTAAATCATTAATTTAAAAGTTGCTGTTATTTTTCAGAGGAATTGCTGCAGTTTGCAGACTGCTGAAAGCTCAGCAGCCATTCGTGCTTCAAAGACAAAAGCGAGATTTCTCTTTTTAATCTTTGCAGAAGCCTAAATAGGATGTAGCCTGTAGTCAGCCCATCTCCGGCTGTAATCTTGCCAGAGCTGCGCACACATGCATAGGCGTGCTCACAAGCACACGTGCGCACGGAGCCTTGCAGCCCCGGCGTTAATAAAGCTATTGCTCCAGCACGGAGGAAAGACAGTGAGAAAGCTGGGTGATTATTGCCTTTTTTAAATACTTGGGAGACAATAAACAGACCTGAGGAGAAACGAACGGATTAGAAGTGAGCACGAGGGTGGGTGAGATGAGGAACGTGGGGTGGAAAAGCCTGGGCTGTGCAGTCATCAGGGGAAACCTCCCGTGATATAAGAGCAGGGCTGGGGAGTCCATGACCAGCACTCTTATCTCTCTGCAGAGCCCACGGTTAAAAGCCAATGCCTTTTTGGAAGCTTTTCCTTACAGATGAGATATAAAACCAACGCCTGCCTAACCACTTATGTACATTAATGATCCCACAGTGCTCTACAAAAGAGGAAAAATATTAACCCAGGCATCATAATAATATTCTGCTTACTTATAAGCCCCACACAATTTAAATTCAATCTGGAGTTGTGTTATTTTTGACTTCCTGGCCCAAACTGGCGTGCGTGCAGCTCTGAGCTGTTAAGCAGATGATTGTTCCATCCCAGCAGCAGACCCATCTCTCTGATGCCTTGGAAGGGATTTTGTAGCCTGCGTTTCAGTGAGTGTCTTCTGGAAAATGTGCCATATGTAAAACCATTGGCTGAACACGACACAGCATCCACAGGGCCATTTTTACTGTACACACACATCCTTCGTCTCCTACAAATACAACATTGCCAGAGACTGCAGATGAAGAAAGGCTCTCAAATCCCTCTGTTGGTAAAAAGGCGAAAATGCTCCAGAAAGATTTTCCTCTTCTTTTCCATCTACCCACAGCTCCTTCAGACAGTGCCCGTGCACAAAAGCACAGTGCTGTGAATGCTAGAACCAGGTAACAGGCTCTCACTTTACAGCTCAAATCGTGGGAGCAGAAGGGAAAGAAGCTCTCCTGATTCCCGTCCTGCATGGGTTTTCCTGGGAGAGCCCCAGTGCCTGCACCCCCTGAAGCTGCTTGCACCCTGTGTGCTCCACAAATTAGCAGAGACAAAGCAGATGCTGCAAATGGTCAGTGAAACAAAACAGACAGCTCCCTGGCAAAACACTGCCCCGGCTCAGCGGAGTGGGAGAGGGGCTGAGTGGTGAGGGGAGGAGGCGTGGTGGGGCACTCCTGCACTGGGCAGCTGGAAAAAAGCCCCTGGAAGGTGAAGGTGCTGGAAGAGCAGACTGGTCACTGACTTCCTCCACATATTGCCCTTCTGAGCTTGTCATTACCCTCCCTTGCTTCAGTGATACTGAGTGCTCAAAAATCAGGATATTCTGCCTGAGAAGACCAGCTGAAGATGGGGCCACCTGATTTCAGTACACAGGCTGGAGCCAATGTAATCACTAGTCAGGAAATCTCATATAACACTTAACCCAGCTCTCTTTGCTTCTGCTGAGCACCTGCAGGGGGTTGCTCATACAACTGCACACAAACATGCCACACTGCAGCTCTGCACTCACATGTGTGATGTACTGGTGTTGTCCATGGAGCTAAAAGAAGCAGAAGGTGTTCATGAGCTGTTCTAGGTATGTGTTAGGGCATGAAAGAGACACCTTTTTGTCATGTCTTCAACAAAAAAATTCAATAGATTCACTTCAATGGGAAGTTCTGATGAGCTGAATGGCATGAAGTATCTTGTCATCATTCCTTCGGAAAGTAGCATGGTCCTCCCCAGCCTGAGCAGACGTAGGAGTTTGCTTGCTATCACATGATTGTGTGCAATGACATGAACTCCAATCTCCATTTACAAGTTTCTGCAGTCAATAGTATGGTGAAAGATTGCTTGATAACTATGCTTGCAAATTTCTGTTTCTTACTGTCCTAACAAGCAGCAATGAAATGTTTTTAGTTGCACATGTTTTGCAGTAAAATGCTGGATTTGTGCATATATTTCAGTACTATTAGTGCAGGCAGCTCCTATCATTTTAGATTTTTTTTGTGGTATTTGCAGCCAACAGTTTTTCCATGTTGTTTTCCCTTCCTCATTATAAAGGTAGTATAGCTCTTGGTATAATTCATGTTAACTAGAAATGAGCCCAGACAGAGATCAGATTTCAGATCCCTCAAGCCCACTGATGTGAAGATCTGTGTTTTTGAAACGTCCTAAAGATTAATTTGAAGCGTGTATCCTGTCCTGTCAAAGTCCATGAGGTGTTGTTCAGACCTATTGCTAAAACTAACTCAAGAGGGTAGTATTTTCAGTGGCCTACTCACCTGTGCTCTCATAGTCCCCTTACCCAACCAAGATTCATTCTCACCCAAGTAACAAACTGTATGTAATAGATGGACAGATATCAAAGGTAGAGCCATCAGGTCTCCTTGCCTAAGAAACATCAATTCAAGATGGAATGGGTCAGGGATGGGTTTCAAAGATGCTTCCCTGCATGAGAGAAGATGACAATTTTTTCCTTGCCCAGCTTTAGAAAATATGAGGTTGAAGGTATTGTTGCCTACACCACTACAGGATGAAATAGACAACAATGTTTAAAGAAAAAGAAACTAATATAAAGCTAGTCATGAATAAATAAGTGGAGGCTTGGAGTATGAAGAAACCTAGCTCCAAAAGGAGAAAGCTTCTGTATCAATCTTCCAATTATTGGTTGCACAGAAATGCAATCGCTTTCAGCTTTAATGTGCTGGAAAGCAATGAGACACTCAATCCCTGGAACACAGGATGTGTTTTCCTGTAGGGAGTGCTTTACAAAGAACAGATATAAGCATGCAGCAGAAAAAGTGGTTTGATGAGTACTCTAAGCTCCAACGTGACAAGAAATAGAGAGAGAACATGGTTCATGCTCTCATTTGAGCTGCCATAGAGCTCATATACATTTCATTTATTTCATTATTCTTAATTCAGGGCAAAATCCCCCTCTCAAGCCCTTTCTGGTAATGACAGCTTACCAGAGAGGTGATGGTGAGAAACTGCTGTGTCTCTGAAAGAACCATCTCACTGGGACCAATCACACCAAGAGAACCACAGATTATCCTACTAAAATAGAGGGAGTCTTGTTTTCATTTCTTTTCCAGAACCAATTCAGAACATTGGAAATTTGCTACAAATGCAAAGAGAGAGGAAGGAGCATGTAGACAGGGTGTAGGAGATTCAAACATTTTGACCAGTTTTTAAAATTTTAACCTTTCTACCTCTGAGCATGAAAGACTTTCTAGGAATGCTCCAATCTGATATTTCACAGTGGCTGTGTAAATCACTTCTGTGAAGCTTTTACGTTTGAAGGAAACAGCTGAATGGGACGGAAAAAGTCACGTCAGCCCTTCTCTCATTGAGTGTTCAGGTAGAGATGTTCTGGGGCAGGGTGGTTCTTACCCCTGGGCTCTGATGTGGGCCAGACTCTGCCCTCACCCACTACCTCCCAAACCCAGCTCAGCTTCAGAGGATGGGTTACCACTGATAACAGCCTTGGTGGGGAAGTTCTGGTTAACCAGCGCCCACCCCTATAGCTGTTGATGGGGTCAACCAGGAACATTTCCGAGGGCCTGTCCTTCCCTGTAAATGGTTGAGGTAGTGGGGGTTATTCTAAATACTCGCCTTGGGATGAGAGAAAGAGAAGGTAATTAAGTGTGGCAAGACATCCTTCTGCAGACAGGCAGATCATTGGGGAAAACAGGTGACCTCAGAGGCCATGAGAATATATCAGAAGTGTCTCCGCTTGTGTAGGAGAAGACACGGACCTGGAGCAGACCCTCAGCTGCTGCAGAGGGGCTCTGGCAATTCACCTCAGCCGAGGAGCCCCCTCACCCCCCTCGTGTAACAACAATGCTGCTCCCTGCGTGGAGCTGAATAAACTTTCTCCCAGCAACTCTTTTTTCTGCCAATATTGAAGCGTGCCCTGACCCCAGGATCACTTCTGCACTAGCAAAGAAACCTCCCTCGGCTCAGTCAAGAAACGTGCACATGAGCCCTGCATAAAAGAAGTATTTCACCCAGACAATATTTCTTGCTTAAAGTAGTCGTTCTCCCCACAGCATTGCCACTTACCCAGTACGTGAATGCTTTTCATTAAACACAAATAACATATTTTCTATCGACTCAAGCCTACGCTCTTTGTACCATTCATCATTATGCATACCTAATAGATTTTGCAAACCCCCAGTTCTCCAGCTTTCTGCCTTTTGAGGCATTTCTGAAATCAAATAAAAATATTACACCCCTGTTTACTTTTAGACATGTATTTTTTTCAAAGCAAATGCATTCTGTGTTTTAAGTAAGATACCACCATGTATTTATGGGAGTTTAATAAGTTCTTCCATTAATAACATAGACAAACTAATTTACCAGAACGTGTCTGTTTTAAACTTTGGGAACAAAGAGTGGGAGTATGAAAATCAATCTTTCCTTTGTACTTGAGCCACTGACCCATTAAAGCTTTGAAGATCATTTCTTTAAGAAATTGTGAGGAGTTATTTAACTACAAACAGCAGCTACCTTCCCATTCCAGCTGCGTAATCAAGCGTAATAAATTAGAGAAAAAAAATAAAGGTTCACTCCATTTTTTTTTATAACTGAAAATTCTTAATAGCACTTTGACAAATCGGCCCACAGCAGAAAGAAACCGGCATTCTTCCTAAGACGGCTGTTTAGCACAAGTTAAAACATTGCTTAAAAGGTGTTTTTTGTCTTTAATGAAGGTTCAAAAATGTTCTTAGTTGCCCAGGCTTAATTATTTAACTCAAATTAATTGTAAAAGTTAGCCATCACTGGAAAAAGTTAGCAAACCTGTGAACTACAAAACTGTTATTGTCTGCATGCATGAAAATGTAAAGCAATTCCTTTTTGCTTGAGAAATGAACTCCTAATGGCATTACTTATTGTTAGTTATCATTAATAACTATTTCACAGTTTAGTACTGATAATATGCTCTGTTATACAAGAGTGGAAATGTAAAATAATCTTCATCTTAAAGGGCTTAAGCAATCTACATGCTAAACAATTATAATGCTGTTCTAGTTATCAAAAATTCATATGAGAAATGTCTATGTGGGATGTCACTAAAACCTGTCTCAGAGAGGTGAAAAAGTGTGAGCCTTTTTTAAAGATCTAAAATATGACCAGCATAATGATGCTTTAAACAAAACTGGAAAAAAAAAAATGTTTCTTCAGTGCTGAAGGGGTCTATAAAATACACAAGAGATTTCAAAGGACTCAGATAACCTGAAATATCAGCAGCATCTTGCTGCAAGAAAGCTGGTCAGGATCTGAGTACAGTGCTCTAGGAAGGACTGCCAGAGGTTAACTCTGCAGCATTCCCCATTCCCAAAGCTTAAAGGACCACATGGAAAAAAATCAGAATTACTGCCTGCTTTTCTGAAGGATGTTTGCTAAATCTGCATGGATTTATACATTTTCCAAACATCTAAATCAGAAGTGCTTTTCCCAGCCCACTCAAGACACACAGGAAAGTCTGTGACAGAAGAATACCTTAATAAATATTTTACAATTCTGTAATATAGGACACAGTGTAATTTGCATTTTCAGAGATGGACACGTGAGGGTTTGTCACAAAGTGTAAATACATTTTATACTTAGGAGGTCAGTCACTGAACACATACCCAGCACTGCCCACACCATACCTAGGCAGGCACCTCACTGGGTATATTTTGCACAAGATTATGTATTTCTAAGCAAGCTTGCAGTCATTGGCTGTCTTTTTTTGCCCTCAAAGTGGACAAGCATTAACATTCACTTAACACATTCAATGATCTTTTAACTTATATGCATCAGTGAGGTCTATTTTAATTAGAATTGCCTCTTAGTTTGTATTTTTGTATCTACATGTATATAATATATATAAGACATTCATATTTGCCCAACAAGCGGGCCTGCTTATTGTTCTGAGAGATACTCAGTCCAGCTGCAACAGTTTGCAAGTCTGTTGAAGGTTTTTCCTTATAGAAGTATTCCAAAATGCTTATCCTGCACAGGTGTTAACACAGCATATGGATCCACTGGCCCAAGGTCCAGTTCCTTGGGGGTATTTAGAGGAATATATTTTATTGACTGAAGGATTAAGTTCCTTTGAGAGTCTCAGCTGAAATCCTCAGCTTCACAGACTTCAGAGAAATGATGCCCTTTATTACTACTGTGGGTCAAGTAGTTGATTCCAGGGCCCATTTTGACCAGCTCAGTGTTCCACTTCTAAAACCACCCCAATTATGCAAACCTTTCCATTAAGGCAAACCACACCTGCAAGTCTCATGAGAACAGCTTCTTCCAGAACATTTCACTGATTTCTGCTCTTGGAACTGGTTGAACATATCTGCTAGAATCTCATTAATTATTAATTTTTTACTGGTTTTGTTTGGTTAAACAAGTTCCTTGGACTTGGTAAAAGAGTATGGTCACATAACAGTCAGACAACGGGTTGCCTGCAAACTCTCCATGTTCAGCTATTTGCTAATCATTATTCATGACATACATTAGTCACCCTGAAGCTCTACAGCATGCGCTCATCCTGCAGGGAGCGAGCGCTGTCTTCAGCAGAAACTCAGTGGAATCCAGTGGAATTCGTTTCACAAGCAAGGAAATCCCCTGCAGACCCAATAATCCCATGGTGTGTCATCTGTGAAGAATGTACATGAGACCCTGAGCACCAAAGGTCTGTCAGTGACCATGACATGGACTGAAGGTAACACCAGGAACAGGGAGAAAGGCGCCACACACAAAGCATTGCCTAGCCAGGGGATTACAGCTTCTGCTTCTTGACTGAATCCTCAAGATCATCATTCAGTAATGTATTTAAGGACTTTTTTGAGGGTTTCTTACAGCAAACGGTGTAGCTGTGTGCTGATTTTCTTTTTAACATATAAGTTAACAGCAAATGAACAACAAAATGACTTTCATTCTTGTAGTAAAATTGTCATCTTCTTAATAGCTAATGAGACTTGGGGATTCCCAAGTGTTGCCAAAACCAAACATCCTGATTACCCAGTATCTAGATAGTACCAGGAATGAAAAACTGTCATGAGCAGCGTAAAATATGGTGGATAAGAGTTTCAAAAGCATCTAAGTAACTGAGGAGCTCAGCCCCCATGGACATACCAAAACAAGTGCCTAAAATGTTTCTGAAAAAAGGCCTGTATTAGAAATATCTTTGTTCTCATAGTTTCATCTTCTGTTGATAAACTAAGTGCATGTTAAAGAAAAAAAAATACAAGTCCCTTTTTTTTTCAAATCACTGTCATTTCTCCTAAAGTATTCTTCTGATTTAGCTGGGATTCAGTTCATAACATCATTAGAACAACATATTTCTGTGTCAATTATTAATGTGCTAAGAGGTCTGCCCTAGCAACTAAGTCAACATATTCTCCACCAATAGAGATCATGAAATAGAGACAGCAAGAGTGTTAAAAAACAAGCTTTTAGATCCATTTTACTTTGTTGCAACACTGCTTTGCAGATACTGAATTAGAGCCCATTTAAACCATTCAAGCATATAATCAAATTTCAGTAATGAGTTATTAATTAAGCAGGGGCATCCAATTCTGTGCTAACTGCCTCATAAACAATCGACAGGAGATTTGTGAATTTTGACTTCCTGACACTATTAAACAAATCAATATTAGGTTTCAGACACAGCAATTCAGACAGTTTTCCCTGTTATTTGGCAATCGTCTGCCTGGAATACTAATGAAAGAATTAAGAGCTGTAGATTTTGCATGTGTTCCATCAAAAAGATCCTTATCTGTGGGGAATTGGGGCCTGATTTGCATGGCAGAAGACTTTGCTTTTGTAGGTACAATTTTTCTCAATATGTCACTCATTAGTATTTATAAACTACTGAGCAGTGAAGCCTTCAGCCCCTATTCATAATGAACAGTCATATCCCTGCTGGAGATACAACGGAACAAAGCCAATTTTTTGTTTATTTAGTGGTCCTTTTAATTTATGGCTAGCCTAACCTGCAGAAAACTTGAATCTAAGCATATCTTTGAGCAACTTACATGTAATTTATTTATAGGGAGGCAATATGTATATGTGTGTGTGCACGTATATATGTACATATGCATGTGTACACAATGAGCTTATTAGCAAGTGGTTGTATAAGCAAAGAATTTGTTTACATGCAGGAAATTCAGCGTCCAACAATTACTTCTGACAAAAAAAAAAAAAAAATCGATATCTCTTGCAGATTTACCTTTCCTTTCACTCTCCCTCTGCTCAAAGCCTGCCCTCGCACAGCCAAGCTGGGGAGTGAAGCAGGGGCTGTAGGGTTTTGCTGAATTAGGGATTAGCACTGTGCACCGTGCTGGGCTAACCGTGCTGCTGGAGGGAGCCCAGGGAGCCAGCACAATAGGGATGCCTCTTCCGCTGGCCGCCCTTCCAGTTGAACTTCACCTTGGGATCAGCAAGGGTTTAGCTTCCATAATCACACAGTCCTTGGCCCCTTAATGAAGCAGACAGCGGGGGCCACCAGCACCTGTTGAGGTGACAGCTTTTGCCAGGAGGATTATCCACGAGCAGAGAACTGGGCTGAGAAGGCACGTGTCTGTCTCTCGGGGTGGCTCGTTCCAGTGGTTTCAATGGTTTTACTGGAGATTTCTGAATGTTCTCTCCAGAACTGGGTGAAGCAAACCTATGACCCAAATTTCTCCCTAAATTATCTCCTCCATTTGTGCCCGTGATTCAATATTCTGCTCAAACTGTTCGTGGCTTAGAGACTCTATGGGAGGCTGTTTTCTCATGTCCATTTGCTATTCCCCAGGCTTTAAATACATTTTTCCTTGGCTTCAGTGTCTCCAGCTCAATCCCAGCTGCAAGAAAAATGCAGAAAGGTATACTGGACTTAAAATTAAATTGGTGTTTCTATTACATGCACCTTCATTTCTAACACAAAGCTGTCTCCTGCCAACAAAAATATTGAATCTTGTTTGGTTAGCAAAACTTGTGCTGTATTTACATAAACAAGTATCCAACAACTTAAAGGATAAAAGCCTCACTAGCACAGAAATCAGTGTGAAAATAGGTCAGAGACCAAGTCTTTTAAAAACAACAGTTGTGAGGAAGGATAGAAGTACTGTATAAAGTGATCACTCCCAAAGTGGGTCAGGATTTCTTCTGCAGGAACAAGCCTCCTCTGGCATTATTTCTCCTTTATGGTACTGATGTGCAGGCTCTACCCCAGGACTCCTTTGTTCTAAGCACAGAGCAAAAAGATGGTCTCTGGCCCAAATAGCTCATAGTCAAAAGGAAAAAGTAAATGGCAGTGGATGCACATAGTCAGGAAATGTTGTCAAATTACAACACAAGGAAATTAAGCTGCCTACTAAATGACAGGGGGAATGTGGGATTGAATGCATCTTAGGTCTGAGTTTTGTTTTATTTAGCTTTTCCACCAGCCTCTCTCTCTTTCTTTATTTCCTTCTCTCTAGGATCTTAAGACATCTAACTCATTAAAAATCTTCTTTTTAATTATCTGCCAGGAAAGAAAATTAGCATAATTAAGGACATTTAAATTTAGATTAACAACCAACCTAATACGTGGCACTGCTTCCAAGAAAAGAACATTTCTTTTAAATGGCCACAGAACAACCAAGGATTTGATTTCAGTTTCTGTTTTGATTTCTGTTCAACATAGCACTGAAACTGTATTTCACTGCATGGAACATATCACTTGATCTGTTTAAGCAGTGTGCTCTCATTTTCGTGTTGTGTTCAGCTCCTTTTAAAAACACTTGCCTCAATGCTGTTCCCTGTGGTGGGCCCCACTTCTAAAAGGATAACTTCAACATGAAACGTAAGTAGGTCTGTAGTTCATGAAACTGATTGATATAATGTTCCCTTAAATATTAACCTCAAATCTACAAAATAAATTTAGTTTCTAAAATCACTCTAGAAGTCATTTCAGGCATGACAATTGCCTTTCTTGGTGTTTGCCCTGTGGGGGACAGCAAGGATGTTTGGTTTTGCAGCCACACAAAAGCTTATTTTTTTCTTCCCCTAAGAACCAGCCAACCAGATGGAGCTCCACAATCTATGTGAGATGTGCTCAGAGACCTATTTCTGCTTGGGTCCCTGCTGCAACAGGAACGATGAGTGGCACTGTACATCGACATGGCTGTTTGTGATGACTTTCCACAATATTCAGCAGCAGGTATTATATCTGCAATAAGGTCTCGTTGACCTGAGTTAAATGGAGGGTTCACCCTCTTAGCAAAGGACACTGAATCCTAGTGCCTCTAGTAGGAGACTGGACTTATGAGGCTTGCTTGCTGTATCACCAGTACTAAAATGAATAGGGTTCAGGTGTTTAGCAGTCTGAATACCTCAAAATGAGCAGAAAGCAAATTCTAATGGCTCAGGGGCAGTGGAGAGAGCAAAGGTGAGACCACACAGGGAGGGATGCAGACTGGGCTGAAGGTCAGGTGGTGGAGGAATGTGCTGTGCAGGAAAACCCAGACAAAAATATATGGGATGAACACCACCAGGGACTGGATGGGGATTGTTGGTTTGTGCTGCATTTCCATCCAGTAGAATAGATGTGTTCTACTGTTCCACAATGTCAGTGTGTTAAATAACCCAAATATCCAGTGCATCCCTGTGTCCAGATCAGGTCAGACCTTCTGTACATGCTGTATGTATCTTGCACCCATTCGGTGAGCTCTGGCATTGTTCTGGGCATCCAGAATCCCTAAACAAGCACAACTGCCCAAACAGCAGAGACAAAGCATCCTTAGCACTTTCTAAGCAAATCCCAAATCTGCTGGTAGTGCCCCACATGGGGGAAGCTAAAGCAGGTGAGCATTCCCCATGGACCCTCAGTGATCTGCAAGGCTGAGCTCAGCCCCCAGCCACAAAGCTTAGAGGAAACCATGTTTCATCAGCTCTGCCACTCACAGGGCTGCTCTGTTCTTAAGGTGAGAATATCCCTTCAGTGTGGAAAAATATGAAGCCTGAATAAATTAAAAACGGGAGCTGTGTTACACGTTACTGTCATTTAATTAACATCTCATAATGTGTTGCTTAAGGAATCAAGGCTCTATCAGGATGAAGCCTATAAGCATTTTCCTTGTTTAATCAAAAATGTTGATCTCATCACATTTTATTTCTTTTAAAAATTACATACTTATTGAGAAAGCTATGATTAAAATTTATATTAAGAGCCATTTCTCTGAATTAATTCTTCTAAAAATTCAGTGTCAAAGAGGAACATGGAAATTAGTGTATAAAATTCCAAAATCTGCAAGGATAGATGGATGGGTTCATTTGACTTTATTACATTTCATTCATTGTGCACTGATAATGTCTTGTCTGTATTTATCCCTGTAAAACTATATATATGAACATACACTGACAGCTTGAGCTATTGACCTCTTGTTTAGATGGCTTAGCAGTTCATAATATAAGAAAGCTTTTTATTTTTTTTTTTTTCCAGTTTTTCCTTTCTTTTCCTTTCCTTTTCCTTTTCCCTTTCCTTTCCCTTTATTGTTACTGCCATTAAGATAAACACACCCATTTGGGACAATTTTCAAGCCCTCAGAAACCAAGGGCTTACTGCACTTACTGCAGATACAGGTGTTAGCAGCTGTGTGTTTCATCTGCACAAGGTGCTGAGCAGAGCTCTGAGGAGCCAAAAAATGTGTTGGGACCCAGTGCTGGAGACCAGCCCACAGAGCCAATTCTTCTGCACACTCAGCCATTGACAGTTCAGCCCAGACACATTTAAATTCAAGAAAAAACCTTCAGGGCCACAGAAAAAAGGGGAAAGAGGTGGCTAGAGCAGAATCAAGGACAGAAAATTTGGACAAGTTTTACAAGGATGGAAGAATAGAAATTAAAACTAAGGTGGCTGAGGAGGAGACATGGATTCAATAATTTGGGGATTTTGTCTCTTTTAATCTTAATAGAAAATAGGGAAATGCATGCCAAGAAGCTGTGCTGGAATACAAAGTAAATGCAAGCTTTTTAAAGTTGAGAAATATCAGGATTAAAGTTGCCTGGGAGGTGTAATTTGTCTCTCAAGCATAGACAGAACAATACAGTCTTTAACTAAGTGACAAAATGTTATTTTTCTCCTCATGACCCTTGTGTGAGACATATTCAGTGTCCAGAGACTTACTCAGAGCACAAACTTGTATTGTTTGCTGGAGGAGGGAGGAATCTGACAGGCTGCAGGACAAGAAAGGAGGCAGGGAGAAGAACAATTATCTTAGACCTAAAGCAGGTGAGATACCTTGGAAAATGGCATGCTGTCCTTGCCTCCAATGCATCCCTGCTGGATATCAGGCAGCTGTTGTCAAAGGTGCCCACTGTGTGTGGCTCCCCATTTCTGGGTGCCAAATGAGGGACCAAACCCAACCTGAAAAGCTCAGTGCAGTCCTGGTTGGAGCTGGCACAAAGAGGAGCTGGGCTTTAGGCATAA
Source organism: Netta rufina (assembly GCF_964035555.1). Taxonomy (NCBI): domain Eukaryota; kingdom Metazoa; phylum Chordata; class Aves; order Anseriformes; family Anatidae; genus Netta; species Netta rufina. The sequence goes on along the minus strand of NC_140130.1, from coordinate 30,888,507 downwards.
TTTTCATGTCCTCTTAAAATTCAGACCTTTCAAACTTTTCAGCTAAATTAGTGGACATTTTACTGTCACATTCTCAGCATTTAAGTTATTTGTGAAGCATCCTCTCCTCTCACAGACATGCTCTGCAAATAAATTCACTGATGTTTGTGAAGCAACTAACTCACCAGAGCACTGAAGCCACAAACTCACCTCCGAGGACTCCTATCAGTCACATTTCAGAGGAAAATTTGAATGGAATACAGTAAATTAGGTATGGGACCCACATCGAGTGAAGAAAATATAGCACTTAATAACTACCTAATAGGTGAGCATGGGGCATTCTGTACCCTGAATGAGGCCAGAGGTTTGTGAGAAAGAATTGCATGTGACAGTATAATTAGAGGCTGTGCCACAATGCCTGAAATACACTTCTGAGCATGTGATTACAACCCTACTGCCTCTCTTTCATATGTAGAAGGGGACTGTGAGCTTGAAGGGTCAGTACAACGCGATGGGATGCTGGGTTAAGGTTTGTAACTGATGTCTTTTTCTGCCTTTGGCATCAATGGCAAAATTGTGTACCACTTCACCCGGGAAAGTAATGCAAGTAGTTTTATTACCCTGTTCTCTGAAAGGAAAGGACAAATTGGCCTGCAACACGGTAAAATGCTAGGCTGATCATTTTCTAAGCGCTTAATTAAGTTATACTAATCTGAATTTGTATGGAGTTGTGACTGACCTTATTAAATCAAGTGTAATGAGACTGCATTAAACCTTTGCCCTTTACCTGGCCAGACATTGCAGAACAACATGAATTATCTCACAATAGCTCTAAATATGTACTATCGATTACAGAAGTCTAATATATTATAGAAGTAATGGTAAGAATAAAAATCAGTCCTTCAGTCTAAAAAAAAATAAAAAAATAAAAAAATTCTTTGCTCTAGCTGTTTTACTTTTAAAATATAAATCAGGCAGCTAGGGCTTGATTTTATGCACCATGTAAGCTTTTCTTGAAAATCAGTCTAGGTAGAAATAAGAGTCTTGAAACCTAAATTATAGGGAAACAGCAGTTCTTTGAGGAAGAAAACAATCAATCTTCTCAAAGTTACTGCCTCTTATCAAGGCTCGCTGGCATTCCCTTTCAACAGTGTGGTGTGTCTGCTTGCATGGGAGAGAGTATGGCTATAGGTAGATATTGTGCCTGGAGCTAGAGGAACAGGCACTTCATTTGTGAGCTCTCCCAGAACCAGACTGTGGTGGATAAGCTGGTCCATGCCTGGACTCTGAAGATGGAGAGCCTCTCCCAAAAAGCTGCCTGAGACCTCTCTGGGGAGCTCTTGGCAGGTCCCGTGGCCCCATCCATGCTTCTGGCCACTGACATAGGAGTATTGATGTTTGCCCATTCAGGGGGAATCTTGCATAGATGTGTTCATGCATGTCTGACATGGAGTCAGTCATCCTTACTTTTGAAAAAAGAGACTAAGCAGGCAATTCTCTGGCAGGTATTCCCACCTCAACTGATGCATGCAGTTGAGTTGGTATGACTGTCATCTGGTGAATACAATTAAGAATAATTACCTTTCCATATTTCAGCACAGCTGTTTTACTCCAGAAGTCACTCTTCAGAAACCAGTACTCAGTTTCTTTGGTAGGACACCGTGGAGTCCACCAACTAATTGTAATGACAACTGCTGGACTGCACCCTTGTGATTCCAGCCTTCATCCACATGTCCAGTCCAGCATGTACTCCTGAAGATATCCTGCTGAGAAGAACCAGCAGGTTTTTCAGAAGGTTCAGCAGAGCTCTGGCAACTCAGCAGAATTCTGGCTCATCTGATGCTAAACATGACTGATCCTGAGCTCTAAAGTTAGAGGTCAGAGAAATTTAAATAAAAATATACAGTAGGGGTTTACTACATGTGTATCAAAGTTTAGCATGGATAAATATCTGGTTAAATAAATTCAATTAGATGAGGAAAAAAATAAGAAAATCTCACATAATTGCTTTAGCCCACGCAGCACATTTACCATTGAGTAGGAAGGAGAATCCTGTATTCTGTGGGGCTAAGGAAAAAAAGGTTGTGGTCAAATGTAATGGTTATGGGCAATCCATGTGTACCCAGGACATTTGAGAAAAGTCTCATTCCATAATCATTGTGTGACACATCAGACACAACAGACACCTATATAATAAGAACCTTCCAAGCCTCTCTTAGATAATTAGTTGTTAATGTATTCAAGAAAAGGAATTGTAGACATGTCCCAGTAAATATAATTTTGTTTTAGAAGTTACTACATATATCAGGTGAAGGAAATTAATCAATTTGGTGATCATATCTGACAGAGTGATAAAGGTCACTTAATACCTTTTGAGCTTTTTATGCTTTTGATATGATATCTCATTTTCAGCATGAATGGAAAATTCAATTGATTTAAAGAAATCTGAGTTTTAATTTACAGCAGATGAAGCTTAGATCATCAGATATCCACATTTCCAAGAATCATTAAAATTGTATAGTTGGTGGCCACCTTTCTAGACATTGGCAGACTCAGCATGTAAACACATGAACAGTGCAGATTTCTGAGTGCTTAGCCATTAATTTAATTCTGAACCTTGTGCTTGGCTGCCTGCACAAAGGGGAACAGCATTCAGGTGGAGCTGGAGATAAACTTCAGATTTATGCTCCAATCTGCACATGCCCACCCACATATTTCTCAGTAAAGTAATATAGGGCTAAATCCTATGGGTGGAAAGAGTAACACTGCAGTTTTTGGCAAGGTTCTCCATTTCAGTACAGTACAGTTCCCTTACAAAAGAGCAGTTCTTGCTTTTCAGCATATAATACCCAACCTAGTAACAACTCGTGTATAGCTGCAGGTACTCAAAGCCGTTTTGGACAGCTGGGCACTGTCATCATTTCAACTGAAATATTACAAACCATGCAATGGCAAACCTAAGGGAAACCAAGCTACCACCCTTCAAACAAGATCTGGACATATATATAGTAAGAAAACCTTTTTCCTGGATGAATCATAGCTCTGTTTGTCCTGATTTCCTCCATTTACTTTTCATAGTACTTTCCAAGCCTTTTTCACCCCTTCTAAAGTAAGGGGTCCTTCCTTTACATGCAGCTGCCCCTGTCTCAGGTTTACTTCTCAAGCTTTTCTTCACCATACCAGGGCACCGCATCCTGACACACTGCCTCACTATATCCCTGTGCCAGCTTGTGATTTGCAGCTGAGCTAAGAAACTGAGAAGTGACTCCCGAGAAGACCAGCAAAAAGTCACTTAGCACTGCCCTGAGCTCAGAGACTCTGAGACCAAACTACTTTCCCTCTCTGAGGCATGACTTGAAACCATTTCTATGTCTATTGCTTCCGCCAAACACTAATGTTAACAACAATGTTCTGGGCTAGGATATTGCAGAACTGAGAGAACCAGAGAAAGCTGTATTTGAGCATTTTTGAGCTGGAAGGCTAACAGTTAATGGTATATCAGGCATCAGCATGTAAAGAGAGTCACAATATTCCAATGTAGCTTATGCCTGCATACATCAACATTCCATGTGGACTACTATATTCTTATGTGGTTGGAAGAATATAGTCTCTTCCTTTTGCTTTCACTTACAAATGAAAAGAATACTTGTGTCCCGTGTGAAAACCCCCAATTGTAAAAAAAAAAAAAAAAGTCCTATGCCCTAAAGGCCAAAGATCCCCAAGGATTTCTTTGGGTAGCTGAAAAAAGAAAGAGAGTTCTTCTTCTGGAAAAGGAGATTGTTAAAGGACTGTTAAAATCTGGTTTTGAAAAACAAAAGATCATCTAAGTGGAAAGAGTTGTAATATGGTCTCTAGAGTGGTCATATTCTGGATTTGTATAATCTCTTTTTCAACTTTGTACCAAAGCTGGGCTATGTCCTTCTTTGTTCATCAATTTGTTTTCCTGTAAATGTTCTGTAAATTCAGTCTTTGGAGGCTGAGAGAGAAACAAGCAGATAACTCAAGTGGAGTCTTAAAATTTAAGCTGCACTACATCTCCTGAAAACTGTTTCTTTGGTTTAAGCCTCAGACTTTGGTTGGAGGGTTATGCTTGTTTTAATGTTATTTACATAGCAATGCAAATATGAACATGGTTTTGCAGATGGCTAGAGATAAATTCTGTAGGCAAGAGGTGATTTAAATATAAGCAAAAAGCACTATAAATTCAACCTTCCCATAGCTAATAACAGTCCTTAAATGAATACCTCATTCACAAAAAGGATGATGGTAAACCACACTAGCTATCAAGTTTTGTTGATAGCATTATTCTTGCCTAATGCACATACATCTTATAGTGGAGGAGTGTGCACATGCATTAAAATGTTAGGAATATTCTGGTTTACCCAGTTCTGACACAGCATCCGACTTGCCAGGAATGTTCCACTTTGCATGAGAAAGGCGCAGCTTTTGTGGAGCTTCAGATATTGCCTTGTTTTAACAACATTTGCAGAAACAAATCACGATAACGATCATGCCTTATTGTGCATGAATAACTGCACTTTTCACGCTTTCATGGGAGTCTGGGAAAGGAAGAGGATGATCATAGCTGAATGAAAGAGGCATCCACCCACGTGTTCCGCGGGAATTACGAGCATGAGCATCACAGCTTACGTGTTCACAGCAGGACCTAGGTACAACAGAGACAGCCAAGTCCAAAATCATGATTAGGAAGCCCACTTATCCACTGCCTGCCAATCCTGGGAGCATATGAACTCTGGAGGTGTCTTGCAGCTAAACTCAGCCCTCGTACAAGTATATGCTTTGGGCTGCATCTCTGTGCACCCCAGAACTGCACCACAGTCCCAGCCCCTGCAGCCCAGGCTGAACCCAGATATTGCCCCAAAATAAGATTTAGCCAGACAAGAAAAGTACTTTTGGAGCTGGATGCTTGTTAATTCCCACACCTGAGGAGACACTGAACTGCACTTATGCATGCAGACATCACCTCACCTCTGTTTACATTCCTACAGATAAATAAATAAATAAAAGGTCTTTAAAATGCTGGTAAAGTCTGCTTGAAAATTGTGACCTATTAGGCTATAGTAACATAGCTGATGTTATGCCTCAATATAGTAATTTAGGAGGAGATTTTCAAAGGCAGAGGACAGTTAGCTTCCCAGTAGCATTTAACTTTCTTAGTATATGGAAGCTAGCTTCTAACACATCTTGGAACAACGTCTTCTTTGGTATTGTTTAGTTGGCTCGCAGCCCTTTCTAGAAAAAAAGGAAAACAATTCTAGTCATTTAGAAAAAATAATAATAATAATAATAATTCTAAATGGATTCTAAAGTTTTGCTAAACATCAAACTTTAAGAGAAAATCATATTACTTTATTTCTTGGGACTATATCAATTCCAGACTCCTTGTTATTGTGCCATAGCTCTGGAAAACAATTCACAAATGTTAAAACAATCTAACAGAAATAAATGAAGTAAGGATGAAAGAGAATAGCTTTAGACTGGGGGGTTTCTTCCACGGTTCCCATTTGCCTGTGTCATATGCAGCTCATGATTAGCATTTGGCTGTATGTTTTGTTATTATTTTCAGCACAGTAGTAGAGTGTGCATTAATTGGGCTAATTATTGTGAGCTGTAATTTAACTCAGTAATCAAACTCATAAACCAAGCATTATCAAATTTGTAAACTCAGCATGCTCAAGTGTCCTTAGTGATAATGAAGTTGCTGAGTCAGATTATTCCCTTGCAATTGTTGATAATGTTGGAAAGAGATTTGGACTGTCTTGCATTAAGTATTTCCCATTGCTGTGTTACATGGACAAATAAAAATAACCAATACTTTAGAACAGAATCCTCAACATGCTCAATATTTTTTTAACATAAAGCAGCAACCACTTCATTTTTTGTTTGCTTGTTTTAACTTCACAAGATGGGTTTGTTTTGATTTTTACTCCAGTGGCAATGAAACCTTTTGTGGCTTTGCATACCTCAGTCTCTTCCTCATAATCATCTTTGGGTAAGACAAACAAGTGTCTGGTATCTACAGAACTTTATTTCTACAGATTCAGAAAATTTTGGCCTCTTCACACAGGTCAAATGTTGTGCCAACAGAAGCAGGGCTGACTTCCTAACATTGTTGTATTAACATACCTCAATTTTAGCCTGAGGGAGAGGGAAATGATGTTGTTTGGAATGAGATGGTAATTTACTTTCCATGCTTTCTTAGTCCTAAGGCATCTTTTCAGGATGAGACAGCCAGCTGTGTAAATTGAAATTGGTGAACAATTGTCCACTGGAGGCTCTAACATCTGAAAAGCAGAGTTATATGTTCTTCTCTGTCTGTGTAGAATATGGTGTTTTCATTTTACAGGGATAAGGGATTTACTGTTAAATTAATGGACATTTCAAACTCCAGTGGCAACACATGTTAGTGCCTGCATTACTGGGAAATAACTTGCATCTGTGCAAGTTATCACTTGGAAACAAAAGCTTCCGGTTACTTTGTGATGGCACGAGAAAATAACACATCCGACCAGCATGCCAGGGGAAATGAGGTCACAGCTCCCTCTGAACGCCGTGCAAGTGGATATCTCATGTACAAGTTAGGACAGGCATTAAATTGGTTATGCTTCAACTTCTGATTTTTGTTTTCATTAACATCTGCACTCTTACGTGGCCTGGAGCATTTTGGCCTTTTTGTAGCCTTCCTCAGTAAAGCCATGGAAAGCTGATCTCAAATTCACTTTAAAGGCCTTGGATTTTCAGAAAAGACTCAGTTCTGTCACTTTTCTCATGGTGTGACACCTACACCCCGGTGGAAATCCTCACCTTCACTGCCTATGTTCACATCACTGTTTTCAGCTGTACTTGGTTAAATCACGAGGTCAGAGTAACTTAGAGCTAGGTGCTTCTAGGCCAAAAGCATCAGAAAGATACCAAACTGTGAGCCACATACTATGGATTAATGGTCATTTACCCTACACACAATGTAAAGCTGAAGTCTGTATAGAGTCTTTAAGGTTTGCATGCTCTGTCTGATCCCTGAGCTCACCCCATCATCCTGAGCTGAGAGCAGGATAAATAATAAGTCTTTTCTCATTCTTGTGCAGAAAGGCCCTGTAATTTTCAGGGAGGAATCACATCATTTATATGTACATGTAAGGCAAAATTTCTGAAAAAAAAAATGCCTTGCTTCCAGTGCCTAGGTCTGAATGGCAGCAGAATCTGTTAGAATTCACTGAGCATCTATATAACTGCAAGCTGTTGGTGTAAGGACACAAAATTATTGAATGTAGATGAAAATAATAGTGGAACCAAAATCCTGAGGTTCCTCATTCAGCCTTCATTCAGATCGTCTTTCCCTTCAGAGGTGCCTTCTCTGTGTACAGCAAAGCTGACGGGCGCATGCCCACAAACCAAGCTGTGAACTTGTCCTGAGAAGAGAGAAATTTTGCTGTGAGCTGAGTGAATCTTTCCTATAAAAGTTTTTTGTGTGTGTGGTGTTCTTATTTTTTTTTTTAAGTACACTGATACCACTGAAGCAATTCAGAACTTTTGCCCCAGCCCAGGGTAAGCAAACACTGCTCTAGAAGCTTGTTCATTACAAGCCATTTTAACCTCAGCATAAATGTTTATTTTTCCCTTCCTTTTCTTACTGTGCCTTGCTGGGTATAAGAAAAGACCATGTGGTGATACTGATACCTTGTCAATCAGATGAATCAGATGACAGGCTGTCATTTTTTATTTAGATGTGGTAGTAAGTGACTTTGAGGGGTAAAACATAGGTTATGTCTCTGAAAACCGGCAAAGCATTGAAAAATAGTACCCATACATTGGGAAATTCTGCTAAGTATTACTAAAAATGATAAATCCTAATTTTCTCAGAACTAATCCTGAGATATACTTTGTACACACAACTGTCAAGGTCAAAAGAAGATAAAAGACCTGGAAAATACCCTAAGTCCTTCGCATATATCATTGTTTATTCCTTTTTTAATAAAGGAGTTTCAAGAAGCAAAAACATATCATTATGACTTAACTGATTCTCCCATAATAACTGCTTTTGATTTAGAAGATAAAATTAAATTAGCAGATAAGCTCTTTTATTTCTGCTCAGCCACTAGTGTATTCAAATGGGTGCAACTTGTCCCTTTAGAAGGCACAGGAACAAAAACAAAGTATAAGGCAGTCACCTAGTAGTCTCTGTTTCTGCATAACTATTCGGAAATTCTGCTTTGCTATCATTATTTAAAGCTCATAAACAAGACATACTCAATGATTCCCGTGACTGGAATTCATGGGAATTGTCTAAACAAAACGTAGTCACTCCTCTTATGTGTAACCAAATGCACAAATGCTGTTGTCTTTTTATGCCTTACAGATGGTTTGTATCTCCAGAGATTTACAGAAGAATTCATAAATTGGCATCACTGGTATGTCAGCAATGTGAAGCAGCCTCTGCTCCCATTGTTGCCTGACTGTGAACCTGCCACTGGCTGAAAGAGTTTGCTTGAAATATCAAACTCACGGTACAGCTCCAGTGTGATGTGAAGCTGACCCTCCTCTGCTTTGGGAGCTCCTTAGAACTAAATATACAGCTTGATAAGTATGAATTGTCATCTCTTTAGGTCATCTATTTCTACATCTTTCATTCTCTTACCCTGGCACTGCAGGCTAAGTAGACAGGAGATATTGATTAAGTAACTCAAAGGAAATGATTGTAACCAAATGCTCTGCTGAGTGCACCCGCAAAGAGCTCCAAAATCATAACAAGTGAGCTGGTGCACTTGTCGTCAGGAGCAACATATTCATCCAACAGTGACCTGTCAAATTGACTTGTTAGCATGGCTGATAATACTCCAGCATTTCCACTGCTAGAGAAGAGCAGGGAATATCACATATGCTTTCAAATATGTTACGAAGAGCATCAGAAAAAATGCGTTACTCGTACTTTCACAGACGATTTGTGGAAAGGCTGGGAATTGAATCCAGATTGCCTGATTGCTTATGCGGGGCCTTATGCACAAGACCAACCCCCCTTTTGAAGCTTGAAATTCTGGTCTTTCTCTATTTGACAGTCCTTTCCCTTGTTCTCATTTGTCTTTTGGATGCACTGAGTTGCTCATGTGAAGATTGCTAAAATCACAGCACACAAGATTTTGCCAGAGATGATTTCTAAAACCTGTGTTGCATATATGTAATATCACACAGGTCCGATGTAAATATGTACAGTGCTTTAGAAGTAGATTAATATGAGACTGCCCACAGGAAACTTACTTGTGGAAGAGCAGCTCACTCAGAATGAATCCAGGCTGGACCAAACAAACGATAGTTCTGAGAAATTCCCAAGACTTGTCTTACACACCATTGTGGTATCACAGAGCTTTCCCTGCAGGATTAATAACAACATCTTTTGTACATTTCCCCCTCCTTGATCAAATACAGCAGCAATATGGAGAAAGGGAGGCAAACCCAGTCTTTTTAGAAGAATTACCGAGAGATTGAATATTGTACAAATCACTTACAATGAAAGTATTTTCTCAATGAAGAAACTCCTGAAATACTAAATAATAATAATAATAATAATAATAATAATAATAATAATAATAATAATAATAATAATAATAATAATAAAACATTTGGATTGACCTCATCTTTTTTTTTCCAATTTGCCCCATAAATTTGATCCCTACAACTGAGAAAACACTGTCCAAATCTCTGATGTTTCATAATTTGTCTTATCTCAAAAAAAAAAAGAAAAAAAAAAGATACATTTATCAAAATGATTCCTAGATATATATTCACCTTATGATCAACATGATTATACATTAATTTGTTAAGACCTTAATAGACCTTAGGACAAAAGCCTAAATATGGAGTCCACTGGACAGTCACTTTGCACCTGTGGAGAAACTGAGGATCGTAACCTGAAGCAGAATAAATACCCTCTTCATTAAAAAAGCAATGCAGCCTGGATGCAACAGATACCTGGACTTCTATAGCCAGGAAAATGAAACATCTAAAATGGGACTTGTCTTGGAAAATGAACATAACTTTTCATCCAAGTTTAGAGACAAGTCAAGGTCTTTCTAAAATTTCACTCTAGTTGAATTTTGCACATGTCCAAAAGGAGACAGGAACATCCTTTAGAACATTTCCCCGTTTTGGCTGGTCTAACTAGGGCCTTAAGAATTTTTTGCTGAATTCACTGATTTCCCATAGACATTCTGACATTTTAGTTATGGTAACACTTGCAATGGTCAAGAATTCACTTTAACTGAGCATCTCCAAGAGTTAAGAGGAATCTGAGCAGTTGTGAGGGAGTCCATGGGACCAAGAAAGAGCTAAATCCTGATTTCATCCATGAGATTCCAGAGAGCAGGGGTGTAGCTTGATTTACAGGGAGGTGCAAACTCTAGGCAGGAGAATGCAGAAGGAAGAGCCTCAGGGGGATCTTTGATGAGAGAAAACAATCTAGACATAAATAAAGACTTCAATGGATTTGTCCCTTCATTATTTTGGAGCCTGCTCGAAAGCCTCACTAAGTCAAGAGAAGAAATCCAGCTGGGGTTTAGGTGAAGAACCAAGGGTGCAATTTGCACACAACTCATGTCATTCAGGAACATTTCTGCATTGCAGGGAAATATGCTTGTTAAAGTACTGAGCTGACACTGAGAAGCATTTGGCTATTACAGGATATTCTTTCATTGAGTTACTTGTTGCTGTCCAATAAAATAAAATATAGGAAACCCTTTAGTGTTTCATCAAATTCTTGCTCATTTCAAAGAGTACCAATATTTCTGTGTCTGGCTCACATATTAAAAAGTTTGCCTGCATATTAAGTTTCTTTTTTTTTTTTCTTTTTTTTTTCTTTTTTTTTTGTCATAGGCTTAGCTTCAGATCTTTCTATGACTTTTTACTAGGGGCTATTTTTGAAGGATTCAAGTCTGTTTTGCCAGTATAACCTTCAATTTCTAATGAGTATTATTTCAAAAGAAATTTTCCATTGGTAGGTAGGAGAAAATAAAGTTACCTTGAAATTTAATAAGCATTATTTACTTTGTATCTATTAATAAATTCCATCATACATCCTTCTTCTCAAAATGCTAGAGGTTATGATCTCTTCCTATTTGCTGTCCAGAAGTTAAAGAAACATTTAATTATTTCACTTCAGGTAATCTTAGACACTTATTTTTCTACCGTTTGATTTTTCACTAGTATAGCCGGGTGACACTCTTACTATCACTAATTCTTAAAGTTTTAGAAACATATTGCAATTTTTCATCCTGTTCACTCAGTCAAGCATTCTTCTTCCAATATTATGAAGATATGATCATATTTTAACCACAACATACAGATGTTTCCCATTTCATCAAGGCCCAGTACAAACCCAATTACAATTAGTGCAAAGGCTTTCCCTGGACAGGGTAGATTTTAGATAAGGAGTAAAGCATGCTGTAAATTCACATTCATATGCATTGTGTGTGTATGTGTGAGCACATAAATACCTTGTAAACAGTGTTAGGTTTCTTGGAAAATGTACACTATTATTATCACTATTATGATACATTAAAAACAATAGATGTATTTATGCATATATACTCCATTAGCCCATTGACATCAGTATAATTTTTAAAATCAGCAGCAGAAATAAATCTGTATCTATAGCTCCAGTGACCCTAATACATTGTTATCATTCATGTTGTTCTGCTTTCTGTTGAATCATACAATAACAGACCTCTAGGTTGTATTTTTTACATTCAGTTATGTTATAATGCCCTGCAATACCTGGGAGACAATTGAAATGAAATGAGTACATGTAGTTCTGTGGCATGAAATATTTCTCCCCTTGAACTGGGATCCTTTTAGTGCTGTTTTACTGTTAATAAATACATAAGCAGCTTTGTCAGTTTAAGGAACAATTTTTTTTAAGTAATGCAAATTAGGTATCTTTGGGGAGGTTTTGAAAATGTGTTTGAAGAACTAATTAAAAGGCTGTTACAAACAATAATAACCAGCTTTTGCCAAATTGCTTTCAATTCATTAATGCAACTTAAACCGTTTTTATTTGCTTTAAAAAAAAAAAAAATAGAAAAAATATGTTTCAGCCCAAACTTTCTTCTTCCACCTTACATCACTAGTTAGATATTAAACATATTACACACATAAAAACGTAAACAACAACACACAGAACCTTTCTATTTTAATCATTTTAAATTTTGTTATTAATTCTTTAATTTTCCTCACTCTGTGTAAGTGTGTGTGTGTATGCGTATGAGTGCACGCATGTGCCTCTGATCTGGCTTATACACTGTACTAAATTGTTCAGTAAATACACTGCAGCAGGATAAGGTCTAACTGGAAGAAAATTGTTGTGAGTTACAGGAAATTAAAAAATTCCTGCAATACCAACCCACTACTCAAAGTCAATCTGTGGTATCCCACAATCCACTCGGCTCTGAAGTCAAGCCAGAATGATTTTTGAAGAGTAATTTCAAGCCTTATAAAGGGTCACATCATGTATTAAAGCCATATTTGCTTCTGTGTTTTGTAAATTTTGAACTCATTACTAAACCTTTGTCTCTTATACTGTACGTCTGGCTCTGAACTCTCCTTCATCAATCTGATCCTTAAAACTCCAACAAAAAAAAAACATGCAACACATTTTCCATGTGAAAAAGTGGTAAAACATAAATAGTTACAATCTCAAGGTGAAAGCATTTAAGAAAAGCTCTAAGAAGCTTATCATTTTTTTTTCTACTCAAGATAGCAAAATCTTGAGCAAGAGGTTGCCCCAAACTGATATTTTCTGACCACCTTTGGGAAGTGCTGAGTGCCCTCAACTCCTGTTGACTTCACAAGAGATTAAGAAAGCTCAGCACCTCCCAGTATCAGTCCCACAGATATATATCTATATCTATTCACATACACACACACATATATAATGAACTGCTAACAAATAGTGGATCATCTACTCCTTTCCCTAGCCAAATTCTTTGTGAAAGGATCAGACCCAAGGTTAGAGGTAAAACCATATGCAATTTACAATAAGCAAAACGTGTCTATAAACAAAATACAATTGGAAATCTGGGAATCATTTATATAGAAAGTGCTGGCAAAGTGCAGGCATATGTGTACAGAGCAGTGCAGCACCTCTACAGATTTCAACAACCCCATTTCTGAAGTTGCTAAGCTGAACCTTTGTCGTAACTTGGGACTGGGAAAAAACACATCATTAGTTAAAGAAAAGGATTTTACCCCCACAGCACCTTCAGAACTGGGGTGACACTGTACATTTAGAAACCCAAGAAAGTGATGTGCACAACTTGGGATTTGGTTCTTCCAACCCATCTCCCCTTAATGATTCTGTCATTGATCTGTTCTCACTCAAGGATACCCACAGTATTTCATTATATGCCTACATCACATATTTACACTGACTGGTCCAAATCCCTTCTATTTTCCCTGAATACATCATTTTTTTCCATGATAATAGTCCTGAAGTGAATCAGCTAGAAGAATCTGGAACAATCTAAACAGATATTTAAGGTAGATATCCAGGAAAGTGGTTCCAAAACTAGGATGAGATGCAGTTTAGGCAGGGACCATGGCTCCCCAGAGCACACATGATGAACCACATGAGAAAACTTCCCCATCATGTGGCTTTCCTCTCTCTGTAACATGGATGGCCCAGTCAGGTCTGGATGTGGGCAAGGAGAAAGAAGGACATATTTTGGCCGTACTTTCCACCATGTGGAACACATTGATAGTCAAAGCTGCTCAGGCAGACGGTGGGTCAGAAACTACCACTCCCAGTCTGGCAGTCATGTAGGCTTTCTTAAGAAGTCAGAATATGCTTAGATAGCTACACAGACATCAGGCTGAATCTGGATGAAACACCAAGCTCTGCTGAAGAAGTAGAAATACCCATGTATTTCCCATGCCTGTACATTTTCACCTGATCTTCAAGCTCCGAGAGACTTGTGACTTGGTCCAGTAGAAATACAATAGCATGGGCAAGAAGAACAACAGAGGATGGCTGATTTAATATCCAACAGGTCACTGAGACTAAGGGAAGAAGAATTCACCACTGTATTTCAGGATCAGGCAGTGGTTTCACTGTGCAAAGAGTTAGTACAATAGCTATGATACCATCCTGAGACTGTGGGTCCTCAAACAAATTCCTCTTTCTGCCCTGGGTGTCTTCTGAGGTGCTGGGCAGCTCATTTGAGCTATTTCTTCACTGAAAAAACACTTCTACTAGTGGAAGAGTGGTGTGGCTGGTCAGTGACACATAAGCTGCAGTGCATGATAGGAGTAAGGACAGAGTAATGTTATCTCAAACGTTTTGGCAGACTGGATAATGCAAGTAAGAAGTTCCACTGTGTTTAAGTCAAGTGCTTTGGGTTTTAGTTGTTAGCATGAAGATAAACCTTCCATTTCTGTAACCGCTATTCAGCCTGTATTGGTCTTAGGAATCTATTTTGGCACAAGAGAACAATGAATTATTTAGACTACCCAGTCTCCAGTACTGCCAAGTTCTGGTTCTGTCTACTGTTAATGTAAAGTAGCCTTAGCATTTATATTAGCAACTTGAATAGGAAGCTTAAATAGAACCTTAGCTTCCCACCTAGAAAAATGGGACAATGACATTCATGATACTCTGTAGGTGTGAAGAGAAATGTTTTGAGAAAGACTGTGAGATTATCTCACAATATTATGATATGGGACATATTCAATTATAAATCAAGAGAACTGAGACGAAACCAGAAGTGGTCCAAATTAAATTATGGAGGTTGCACAGGAAACCCGCTGCAACATGTAAGGTACTAACTTTGCTCTCAGACAAATGACAAGAATTCTTGTGTCTGATAAGACAAGACAGGTGAGTGATGTATATGATCTCCATGAATCAATGGCTATCTCAGACTGGAAATGGCACTCTATTTACTACTTGAAGACAGAAATTTCACAAGAAAATGAAGACAAGGCATTAGAGGTAAAAGAACTATCAGATAAAATATATTTGTATGGTTTCCAATAAGCATCAGGATAATGATACAGCATTCGGTCAAATACACAGGAAAATGCAAGAAGAGAAGTGGAAGTTTATACTCTTTTTATTGAAATTGTGTTGCATAGAAAACAGCATGTTGGTGTCACAGTACTTACAGAATCACAGAATCACAGAATCACAGAATTTCTAGGTTGGAAGAGACCTCAAGGTCATCGAGTCCAACCTCCAACCTAACGCTAACAGCCCTCCACTAAACCATATCCCTAAGCTCTACATCTAAACGTCTTTTGAAGACTTCCAGGGATGGTGACTCCACCACTTCCCTGGGCAGCCTGTTCCAGTGCCTCACAACCCTTTCAGTGAAGAAATTCTTCCTAACATCTAACCTAAAACTCCCCTGGCTCAACTTAAGCCCATTCCCCCTCGTCCTGTCACCAGGCACGTGGGAGAACAGGCCAACCCCCACCTCGCTACAGCCTCCCTTGAGGTACCTATAGAGAGCGATAAGGTCGCCCCTGAGCCTCCTCTTCTCCAGGCTGAACAAGCCCAGCTCCCTCAGCCGCTCCTCGTAGGACTTGTTCTCCAGGCCCCTCACCAGCTTCGTCGCCCTTCTCTGAACCCGCTCAAGCACCTCGATGTCCTTCTTGTAGCGAGGGGCCCAAAACTGAACACAGTACTCGAGGTGCGGCCTCACCAGAGCTGAGTACAGGGGGACGATCACCTCCCTCGCCCTGCTGGTCACGCTGTTCCTGATACAAGCCAGGATGCCGTTGGCCTTCTTGGCCACCTGAGCACACTGCTGGCTCATATTCAGCCGACTATCCACCATCACTCCCAGGTCCTTCTCTGCCTGGCAGCTCTCCAACCATTCCTCTCCCAGTCTGTAGCTCTGCTTGGGGTTATTGCGCCCCAGGTGCAGGACCCGGCACTTGGCCTTGTTGAACTTCATGCAGTTGACCTCAGCCCATCGGTGCAGCCTATCCAGATCCTCCTGCAGGGCTTTCCTACCCTCGAGCAGATCGACACACGCACCTAACTTGGTGTCATCTGCGAACTTACTGAGGGTGCACTCAATGCCCTCGTCCAGATCATCAATGAAGATATTAAAGAGGACCGGCCCCAGCACCGAGCCCTGGGGGACGCCACTAGTGACTGGCCTCCAACTGGACTTGGCTCCATTCACCACAACTCTTTGGGCCCGGCTATCCAGCCAGTTTCTAACCCAGCGAAGCGTGCGCCAGTCCAAGCCAAGAGCAGACAGTTTCTTGAGGAGAATGCTGTGGGAGACGGTGTCAAAAGCCTTGCTGAAGTCAAGGTAGACCACATCCACAGCCTTTCCCTCATCTACCCAGCGCGTCACTCTGTCATAGAAGGAGATCAGGTTCGTCAGGCATGACCTGCCTTTCATAAAGCCATGCTGACTGGGCCTGATCGCCTGCTTCCCCTGCAATTGCTGCATGATGACTCTCAGGAGGATCTGCTCCATGAGCTTTCCTGGCACTGAGGTCAAACTGACAGGCCTGTAGTTTCCCGGGTCTGCCCTCCGGCCCTTCTTGTAGATGGGCGTCACGTTTGCTAGCCGCCAGTCGATTGGAACCTCCCCTGATAGCCAGGACTGTTGATAAATGATGGAAAGCGGCTTGGCCAGCTCTTGTGCCAGTTCCCTCAGTACCCTTGGGTGGATCCCATCCGGCCCCATCGACTTGTGCACATCTAAGTGCCGTAGCAGGTCACCAACCAGTTCTTCATGGATAATGAGGGCCACATCCTGCTCCCCATCGCCTTCCACCAGCTCAGGGTACTGAGTATCCAGAGAACATCCGGTATTGCCGCTAAAGACTGAGGCAAAGAAGGCATTGAGCACCTCCGCCTTTTCCTCATCTCTTGTAACTAAGTTTCCCCCCGCATCCAGTAAAGGATGGAGATTCTCCTTAGTCCTCCTTTTTGTGTTGATGTATTTATAGAAACGTTTTTTGTTATCTTTAACGGCAGTAGCCAGATTGAGCTCCAGATGAGCTTTGGCCTTCCTAATTTTGTCCCTGCACAGCCTCGCTACTTCTTTAAAGTCCTCCTTAGTGGCCTGCCCACTTTTCCAAAGCTTATAAACCCTCTTTTTCCTCCTAAGATCAAGCCACAATTCTCTGTTGAGCCAGGCCGGTCTTCTTCCCCGCCAGCTCGTCTTTGGGCACGTGGGGACAGACCGTTCCTGCGCCATTAAGACTTCCCTCTTGAAGAGCGCCCAGCCTTCCTGGACCCCTCTGCCCTTCAGAACCACCTCCCAAGGGACTCCACCAACCAGTGTCCTGAGCAGCTCAAAGTCAGCCCTTCGAAAGTCCAATACAGCGGTTTTACTGGTCCCCTTCCTGGCCTCGCCAAGAATAGTGAACTCCACCATTGCGTGGTCACTCTGCCCAAGACAGCTCCCGACGATCACGTCCTCCACCAGTCCTTCTCTGTTTGTGAAGAGAAGGTCTAGTGGGGCACCACCCCTGGTAGGTTCACTAACCAGCTGCGTCAGGAAGCTATCTTCCACGCTCTCCAGAAACCTCCTAGACTGCTTTCTCAGGGCTGAGATTAAAGGATTAAAGGATTTAAATGTATTAATTGTTGATGTACATCCATTAACATAGACATATGCTCAAAAAATATTACATACTCTCTGTCTCTACCAGCATTTATCACAATAGCTCTGCTTCTAGTGGAAAACAGAATCCTTTAAGTCCCAATAAGATACATGCTAAATGACATAAAACAGTTAACATAACCTATGCCATAATTATACATGTGGTTGTTATAAAATTATGTTGATAAATTTCTCTAAAACTGTAGAACTCACATTTGGGGGCTTGGTTTGAGGTAACGTGCATCAGAACCACAAAATGAAGGAAGAGGCGTGCTTGGAAGTTCTGTGTGTCTAATTTACAAATTTATTCAACCGAAAGTCTCCTTGGAGGCCAATAGAGAAAGGGTCTGCACATTTCCTCTGCAGGAGCATATACACATGTCAGAAAAGGCATTGCTCCAGTATGATCATTACAGCCCCATGAGCACTTCATGTTAATTTGACGGCAGACCGAGTGACTCCACCCACATCCAGGAATCTGATTCTTCAGAACAACTTTAAAATCGCTGTATGAACAAATGCAACATCCCTCATAAGCTTAATTCTTTTGGAAATCCAGCAGCTGGGAAGATTCTAAAGATGCCTTGAAGAAGCAAATATACAGCAAGTTATGTTTATAAATCAGACCGTCAGCTTTCTATGGGTGGAAAAACAAATTCAAGAACTCCACAAATCACATCTTTGTTTCCATACATATCCCCTCTTCTCACTCCTTTTGCAAAATAATAATAATAATTAATAATAATAATAAAACATAGAGAACTCATGCTTGATGGAATATAACTTTATTACTCTTCTTATACATTATATATCTCAGGAAACAGGAATACCTAACTCACAGGAGAAGTTTTAGGATATTTTGTTGTGGTACCCAATGCTTATGTATTATGGAGAAATGCAGTGCAGGAAACCTGCACTAAAAAGGTGGAAAGAAACATAGTTTATTTAAAGATTTCCAGTACTGATACAGATATGATTTTCTCTGATTAATATAGAATGAAAAAAAAAAAAAAAAAAAAAAAAAAAAAAAAAGCAGAAATGAGCAGAAGGAAAAGTGGCAGTTTATAATGGGACAGTGGCAGCTCTACCATAACTGCGGTTAGGATTGTTTCCATTATAAATCCAGGCATGCACTCCCACTGCTACAAATCACAATAAAATATTTTCAGCTTCAAATATGGCATACATGGCCCCTGGCCAGGAAATTGTTTGGGCAAATTTGAGGTCATATGTCAGATATCAAATATTTTTTTGAAAATGAGTCACAGTTCATGCATTTCTATTTTCACTATTTAGTCACACCCCAAATAGCTGCTGTACCACATGGCTCATCCAGAACACATAAAACAAGGCTAATTAAAAATATATTCCTGATATCTTGTACATAAGATCAAGTCTAGGATATGAAAATTATATTTAAAAATTCCTCTCATGATTAATTCAGAACTACAAGATTGGTTAATGTATAAATTTTTGAGATTTTCAGCAAACAGGAAATTTTTCATGATGATGAAATGTATAAAATATACTTTATCAGAAATGTCAACCTATGCATCAGCATTGTCACTACATCGTGTCCATCCCAGGACTGAATGAGTGGGTACTCTCTTTGGATAACTGTACGAAAAAGCACAAGAAAATATCACGGTGAAACAGTATTTCCATAGGCAAATTAGTCTAAGTACTAGTACTGGCAAAAAGGAAATTTGGTTCTATTTCAGGCCATTTATGTAGAAATATTTGAGGTTCTCAGTCAGATATCTAGTGTAAGAATACTGAATTACATTAACCTACAGCCTTAAGCCAGGTGATCAAACTACTCTGGAGGCTGGATCTGTTGTGGTGGCTTTAGAAAGAAAGTGCCTAGTTCAGGACAAAGGAGTCTTGGGCTAAATCCTGACCTTTAGCGAAACCAGTGAAGACATCACCACTGAAACCAGTAAGCACAGCATTTAATACATGCTGGTTTGGTTATGCCCACTCTTTGTGTTTGTGCCTACACTTTGCGGCCCAGGCACACAATGGCGCACTACATCTACTCTCTGCACGGCAAACAAATCTTGGGTTGTGCCATTTTCTTTGGAGAGAAATTCATGCAGAGGGACAGAAGGAGCTTCAGTAAACTCCAGTGGATATTTTGGATCAAGACAGATGTGAGGACAGCATCAGATGCCACCCCAGAAAGCATCTCCAGGACAGACAGTCCTAGAGGCCATTAAACATTTCCAATTTTCCAGTTTAAATTGAGTGCCTCCTCTTCTGTATGAAAGCAAGTAGTAGAGAGGACTAAAATTATGTAAATCCTCATGCATTTTAAGAAACTATGTATTATAGCTTTTTCTTTAAAAGAATTCCTCTTTTTAAACATGTCTGTGCATCATGTAACTCAGTGTGCTTTAAGCATGACCATAGAGAAGTATTGAAAACCAAAGTTAACTTTTTCACAATAGAACATGTGCATATCATCATGTGGAATTTGGGCATCGCAGTAGTGACTAACATTCTTGTGGCACCGCCCCTCCAGGAATTTGATTCCTAGCAATATAAGATCAGGTTCATTTGATGTTTATATTGAATCTTGCCATTGGTTTGGCCATAATTGAGTTGCTTTTGATAATCCGTTAAACAGTTTCTGGAAAGTATTCAAGTGCTAAAATATCTTTTTATTAAGCTAATGAAAATCACTAGCCTGATATAAAGAGATGCAATTATGAAATCCACCCTGAAATAGCTTAACATCTTTTATTTCATCCTGCTAAGATTACAATACAGACATACTTTTAAATAGGAACCCTTCTTTTAAAGGGTTACAACTGAGTGTTTTAGGTTAGCTGTAAATGTTGGCAATAACTTAGGGAAGTTCCAAATGCAAACAGATACTTGATACAAATGTACCAAGCTTCAAAAGAATCACTAAAATTTCCTTCAAAAAATAGCAACCAAATTAATATATAATAAAATTATTATGTTTCTATATGAAATGAGAAGACATGTAAATGGTCAACCTCCATTTTCCAAAAGCCACAAGAAAAAAAAAATATGTTTTTATCATACTTTCCAAGAGTCTCAGAAGAATTGAGAGTGGAGGGCTGAATTAGCCTCTTACAGGAAAGATGTTTCCATCCCAGTGGTGACATAACATATGTCCTGGAGGTGCACTTTTATGGCCATTTTCTCAGCAGAGTAACTGCAGAACCTGAACATGTTCATGGAGCAAAGCTAGACCTCCACGTGAGATCTGCTACATCTGTACAATGCTGTGCTTATTTGATGGATTTATATGATATCTGACTCAGTATGGTGATTATTTCTCCACTTTCTGAAAGTCAAATCCAAAGCACATACATGGCAGCAAAAGCCTCCCTACTAACTTCAGTAGTACTTGGATTAGGCCCCAACTACACTTAAAACTTTGATAGATAGGGGCCTGCAGTGCCCCTACAAGAAATTCATGACAAAGCATGCAGCTTAGGGGAGAAGGCTTCAAACCTTTGCAGATTCAGGTCCATAAGTTATCCAGTGTGTAGGTTAGTAAGACCTCTGTGCACTGTCTACTGAGTTACTGTGGCTCCACTAGCATCTCCTGCCTGTCCCTAGAGGACTCTTCACCTTTTTTCCAGATGCCCTGCCATGTTTGCCATGGCACCAAGCCCTGGAACAGAGCACAAGGACTCTGCCTGTCCTCCGTGCATTGTTAGAACCAGAAGAAATTCTCTTTTGAAGCTTTGCTTTATTCTTCAAGGTAAAGATACATAGATAGAGACATCTAAATACAATTATCTCTCTTTCACTAAGGTCTTCTTGTTAAGAAATGTATTTGAAAAAGCCAAACTCACTATAATATCTTCCAAAAAGGCAGACCAGATGTTTTTTCTATTTAAAACCATTTTTAATTTCCAATTTTCCTTCACTTTTATTGAAAAATAAGTGTTGAAATTAAATATGAAAAATCTCATACACATCCAGTATAATTGTGTTCCATCTGGCCAAGTGAAATACTTTTACCCATAAAGAGTTTGTTTTTTCAATCCCTCAGAATTTCAGCAACAAAAACTAAGAATATCCTTTTATTTACACAGTTTTTAAACAATGATTTTGCTTGTTTGTTTTGGAGTTGCTGGCAAGCCAGGAAATCAGTTTTGTTCTTGGTGATCTCCCCACTGTTAGAAGACAGCGTGAGAGGAAAACTGCCATTGTGCTATGTGAGAAATGATAAAACAAGGATCAAGACTGGGAAAGAAAGTGAGAGAAGATAGAAGTTGAAGAAAGGAAAGGATGAAGATAAAGGCAAGAAACCAGGAGTGTGAGATGATTTCCTCCTTGCCACATCCAAGGAGTCAGTATGAAGATCAACAATATCCTCAGTAGGAAGGATAATGAAAGTAGCTAGAAGCCCAGAGTCAAAGAGTAAATGGTAATATGAAGCCCCCAGCAACAATTATTACTGACAGCACATTATTTTTAAACAGATCTCAGAACCGGAGTGGAAGGATGTTCAATTTTTCAACAAGTCAAAATTCCATGGAAAGCAGATATTGCTGGGGGCAGAGGGGTTGAAGAAGGTAGAGAGAAATCATTCAACCAAATCCAACTTTCTGTCAGAAAATGCTTTGTTGGAAAATATTCTGTCAAATTTGTTTAGGGCATATTCTTAAACTTGAGACCATGAACATTTGTTAAAACTTTGCATTCCTAACTCCCCATATAATGTAGGTCTTGAAGCTCAGTTAAATCTGAATTCTTCTAAATCACAACAGCTCTCTTACATTAGGAAGGGATGTTCATAATATGGACATGAGAGCTGGGGTTTAATATGAAAGGAGGCAGAGTCTGTGAAAGGGTTACTTCAGTCATAAAGGAGAACATCAGTATATTGGTGTATGTGAGCTATATTGATATATGTACCTATATTTGAAAATGATCACACACAAAAAAAAAATCATTACATAAAATAAATACATATTTATTTGGAGCTGACTGACTCAGTCATCTCCAGTAGAAGTAAGTTGGTAGTTGTTCTGAATTCTCCACAATCCAGCCCTTCAAAGTCATGAAGTAGCACAGAAGCATCCAAGCTGAAATCCTGTGCCTGCCCTCTCTTCCCCACTGGCCTTTAAACCCAGGCCAGCACCTTCCCATGAGGAACCTCATGGTCCTTGTATCTCTCCCTTTCAGCACGTTTACTCAAGTGCTAAAATCTTACATTTCATTTATATCTGTGGACATTAGGCATCATCCAAATGCATTTGCCTTGCAGTTTCAGCAGAGCCCTCTTTGAGCACATCAGTTGCAGGACAGGTAGTGAAGAGCATGTCACAGCCTGGTCTCTCAGCTCCCAGCAGGTGTGTTATTTCACAGTGTTTTATCACAGCACTACAACAGGTGCAGGTCATAGCTTTCTGTCCAGGCATTTCATCTAGTGCAACGCATAACATCTTGGCAATAGGGAAAACTCTTTCTAGGGAATATTTTATAGCATACACATCGAAAGGCATTGAGAGAGTAAACAGCAATTAGGGAAAAGGCTAAGAACACTGTTAACCCCCTAAGGTTCCAAGTAATCATTGCCAAAGTCTATTTATTCTACTGTGGAATTTGTGTACAACCACAGGGGATATAAAATGGAAATGAAATCCCAGAAAGACCTTGACTATGACTCTAACATAACAAGACAGAGCTACTTTGTTCATCCTAGCAAAGGCACCCGTGCCCCATGAACCACACAGGATAGCAGCATCTCAGTGTGTGACACCACTGAACATCTTGTCAGATTTCTCTTCACCTTTTTAAATTAACTCAGTTAACTCCCTCTGCTGCACCTGCTCATGGAACAATGATGTGTTTTCTGAAATATGGACTCTCCAAACGCAAACTGCATGCTGCTTGTAACTTGCCCCTGCAAATGTGGGCAACCAAGAAGCCACCATAAATCTCCAGTCATTGACCATCTGTCAGAAAGCTCTGCGACAATACACAAATCAAATCACAGAATGGCTGAGGTTTGAAGGGCCCTCTGAAGATCACCTAGTCCAACCCCCCCGCCAAGCAGGATCACCTTTACTCTGCACATTGCGCAGAATGGCATCCAGGTGGGTTTTGAATATCTCCACAGAAGGAGACTCCACAGCCTCTCTGAGCAGCCTGTCCCAGTGCTCTGTCACCTCACAGTAAAGAAATGCCCCCTCATGTTGAGGCGAAGAATAGATACATTAAACGGGAAAGGCAAAATGAGAAAACCTATAGTCTCCACTCTCTGTGGTAACAAAAGCTATGGTGAGGGCAATCACATTTGAGGAGGTAAAACATTATGTCTTTCAAGCAATGATAAGTGAACAAATACCATCAAACTCTTGCTAATGACCTCCTATAGGCTCTGTACATCTCTCAAACAGTGAGGCGTCAGAGCTGGAACCTATATCAGGCTCCCCAGGTCTGGCACACATGGGCAAGAGAGGTGACACTGTCCAGGAAATGGGACATGAACCTTCAGCTCCAGGTCCTTGCCTTGGAGCAAACAGTGCAGAGCTCAGCAGGGACCTGAAGGCATATGAAGCTAACAAGGCACCTTCTGGGAGGGAAAGCACAAAACACAGTGAGCTTCAAATGCACACAGTTTCTAATGCACAGCAGTAACAAGTTCTTTCTCGCTCTACCTCCACAGAAAATGTACTGAGTGCCTGGCTCCCATCACAGCAGATTTACAGAACTACCATCCAGCAGCTGCGCAGCACATTAGCTACACATTGTTTCCCTGTCTTAGTAGGGGCAGTAGGAAAAGACAGAGATATTTAGCTTGGGCAAGGGGTCATGCCAGCATCGCCACCTGGCTTTCAGACCAGAGCTGATTGGCATTTGCCAGCTCCCACAGAGGAGGCTCCCTGTCTGTGAGCAATGCAGAGCTCTAACAAGTACAACCATGTGCACCATGTAAAGGCACAGACACTCTTGCTGATTTTGGTTTTACACTGTTGTGCTACTCACGTTAAGCTTCTGAAATTTTTAATGGCTACTGTTGATCCAAAACTTCCATATCTTCTGTAGGTGTTAAAGTGCTGGAGCTTGCACCTTTCAGGTTTCTATTTGTCAGAAGAAATTAAGATATCTTAGCAAAACTTTTAAAACAAACAAAAAAAAAATCCATGAGAGCACACTCTCTAGCCCTGGAAACATATTTCTCAACCACAAAGATGTGCATACTGTAACATAAGAATATGCATAGAAAATTTAAAGCAATATTCCCTTGAAATTCAATACTATAAAACATTAAATATCACAAGTTAAATCTGAATTCAATTTTTCTTCAAAATCACTAACCTGCATCTCTGTGCAATATTTCTTCAATTCTGTATGACATCCTTCTCACAAATACATTGGAATACCAAAATCCGTTCCATTAATTATTTACCCCTGCAGATTCTTCAATCTTCAAGAAATATTCTTACTCTTAATTTATTTTTTTTCCTCCTCTTCAGAATCAGTAAAATTAATACAAGTTTAACTCAGTCTTATTGAAAACAAATTTCTCCTATATTTATGCCAAACAGCAAGTACATCTCTGCAAGTTCATTAACTTCCATAGAGACTAACTCATTTGATCTGGAGAAAGACAGGGGCAAGGTGTAGCAGCCCAGCACCTGGAGGGTTGTGAAGTGTTCACCAGTGACATCATTACTAACAGCTGAGGGCTGCTGCTAGCAGAATCAGCTGCTTCAAAACTGGAGTGCCTAAAAAGCCAGTTTACGGGCTGTCCTATAGCTTTTGGGGAAGGTGGAGGGGGGAAGAAATAAGAGGGTTTTATAGTGCTTCAGCTGCCTTTGATCCTGTGTTTTAGGGTGTGTTTGCTAAAGAAATCAATTTCTTTTGATTTAAAACCAAAAGTAGGGTTAAACTCATGCCTGATGTAACTCTTATGGAGTTACACTAGTGATTAATATTTTAGGGCAGTGGTGCAAGCTATTTTAGGTGCTGTGCTTTCTTTCAAGCACCTTTGAATGTATATATGAAATTCAAGGGTACCATAAACTAAACAATATTAGGAGTTGTAAATAGAGTCTGTGAAAACAGCAGAGGAATCTAGTAACACAAAAAAGGTGTTTTAGTCAGGAACGAATCCCATAGAGTTCAAGATAGAAAGATGTCACCATCACTGCGAAGGTCTTTTTCATAAGGATAACAGGAAAAAAATTAGAAAAGGCACGGATGATGGGATGCCATTTTTATGACTCTGGAAAACATCCAGAACCTAAGTTGAGGAATATATTGAGCTTTCATTTCTACATAGATGGATCCCTGTGAAGTGTAACCTATACCCCCGCTGCTTTGTGTGCAATGGATTTCCGAGGGACTCTTTGGGGAGAGCATGAGATTATTTGCTGGACTCAAAGCAGATTTCAAGTTTGAGAGGTGTCTAAATAAAACAGGGGAGAAACACTTCTAAAACAGAGGCTCCTCATATTAAGGAAATAACTTTTAAACAATTCAGCTTTCCTCCAGTGCTAATCTTTTACTCCTCCAATACTAATCTTTTCCTCAGAGAAGGATGAGTTAGAGACTTATTACTATTTTCACAAATCATTTTATCGTGTTTCCTTGAGGTTTAATAGGTGAAGCTGCTATAGGTTGTATGATACAGTGCAACTGAAGGATATTGTAAAGCCAAATCACATCTTTTCTTATCTCTTTGCTGTATCAAATTAGACAACTGAAAAGATTTCTCTTTTCATGAGTATTAAAAATGATGTTTAGTGTTCTAACAGTATAACTTTATAGAAATGCAATTCTGTAAAATATGTATAATTAGAACCAGAAGTATTCTTTTGGAAGAGAAATAGGTCTGCTTAGAGTTCTTTAGAAAAAAAAAAATTAGTCTGCATTCACCAGCAATTCCAGAGAATTTTTTCAATCTAGCAACTTTTTCAAGCAATAAATCATCATTACTTTATGTCACTTTACATAGAGAGATAACTTATACTCTGGCTGATCGACAACTTTCTTATTCAGCCTTTGACATCAATTATCTATTATCTATTCTTCTGTCAATATCTGCTTTCTAAATCTCATGTGAAAGAATTACACCTTTGCAGAGGAAAAAGTGCCTTTACTAACAACAGAACTATCCAAGATTTGAATGACTACATTTATTCAGTGTTCAATAGGACTGGACAAATAATTTAGTCAGCACAAAGCCACCCCAAATTTGTTAGAGTTAATGAGTTTTTGCAAGTCAAAACTTGAACATCTTTACTGTTCCCTTGGGAAGTAGTGTCCCTGGACAGGATCTTCTCTGTATGCAGTTCTCCAGGCTGCTTTGCAGGGGTGTACAGGGGATTTCAGGAACACTCTGAGATATGTTCCTGCGCCTTGCAACCGCCCAGCTGCTGTTGCAGCCCCTTGGAAGCACGACCAGCTGAATAAGCAGGCTTCAGGCTACTGTAATTTAAGGAAATAACTTGAGTGTTTTTATGTTTGCAAAGAATCGTATATATAGTCTTTGTTTTTGTTCAAACTCTGGGACTTTTCAGAAAAAGAAAAAAAAAAGCACCAAAGTGTTAATGCCCTTGTGGACACAGGATGGGCTGGACAAGAGGGAGACAAGATGCGGAACCCACTTCCACAGCAGGTGTGCAGAATGTGGGCTGCTCTAGGCACTGCAAGGACATCTGGGGCCTGAGCACGGACCATTAAAAATGATAACTGGACAGCCCTAGCTATGTTACTGCAGAGTGGGTTTGCAACATTTTATACAGATTTATAAATTTCAAGTGGATGCTGGTCAACAAAATACTCAAAAGAAAAACAAAAACACTTTACTAAAGGAAAAGCAAGGAAAAGCATGTACACTAATATAGCGGTTATGGGATGGGCTGAATGGATACTGTGGGAGTGGTTCAGGTCTACTGAGCATATAATATGCATTTAGGAAGACCAATTAATTTAATTTCTTTCTAATCTTCCGGAGAACTTTCTAGTCTTTGGAACATTAATAACCTTGCTTGGTGAAAGAGGATGCATATATTTAAGGTGGAGATGAGGTTTTCAAATTTTCTATTTTTTTTTTCTTCTGAAAGATTTTCTTTAAATAATCGATACTTTTTTGTTGTTGATAAAAAACTGAAGTAATATTGTATCTATGCCACTTTTTTTGAACATCCACAAACTTAGCTGAGATGCTTTGGATGCTCAGCAACAGGTTTACATCTGTCATGGACACAAAAAACCTGCCAGCAAATTCTCAGTTAAAGCAGCCACCACTCTTCATGGCTTTTCCTTCAGGCTGATGCTAGCTCAGAGTCAGGGTGACCCAGCTTTGTCATTGTGTGTTTTAAAGCAAAATTCAATCACAGTTCTCTCCAGTGTCATTGTTTCCACTTTATTTTCCAGCATTGTTATTTGAACACAGTGACATGTTTCCAGAAATCTGGAAGGACAGAAGCTGACAATTTGTATTTTGCACAGATGTCTTATAAAATGACAAAGGAAAAGGTGAAATTAATCAAAAACCCAAGCATTTGCCACAGCAAATGATGCAGCAGGATATACTAGGACTTCTTTACAGCCATTTAAAGAAGAAATGTGGTGATATGGATGATCTGTAGCAGGACAGGTTTATCCATTTAAAGTTATTTTGGTTCTCCCCAGGGTTGCCCAAAGGGCTGTTCTGGAGACTGGGAGCTCCATTCTGCACTCAGATGTTGACCTTTGTGCAGCAAAGTGGGAAGGTGCTTCTAAGCTGCTTTTCTGATGTGTCCAGCTGTGTCTACTGAGTCCAACCAGAAAAAACACAAAGGTGGAAAATGGCTGGAACAAGTTCCCCCAGGCACTGGGGCACTGTACATACCCTGGTCTGCAGAGGCTGTGGACACCAAGCACCACGCTGTGCATCTTCCTACATCCTGCCATTCTAAGGAAATCCCTCCGTTTTTGATGTCTTTCTGAAGCTGCCCATGTCAAAAGTTAGGATTTTCCATTTGATGCATGAAGCTGATGTCATCTTTGCATTTCTCAAGATGTTAGTAAAGATGGCATTAATGCTCATAAAGACCATCTGGAATTCTTTCCGTATAGTAAGGATGTGCATCTCAGGTTCACATCAGATATTAACCAATATCTTAAGTTGGTCTGCTCTCTGTGTATTACTCATAGTTATATAAAGAGAGACTGCAAAATTTTCTAGGGAGGTACTCTTTTCTTTGTCTACAACATCTATGAACTACTGCCTGAGTCCTTCAGGAGTCAACAAGTTAAAATATTAACAGATAATAGCTAAAACTCTGCCTGCCTGCTGTTGGAGACATGGCAAGTAAATCCCTTCACAACCCTTAGCAGAATTTTGGAAAGACCTTCCCTCTTCACTGGCCCTTATAATACCCTGACTTTGATTCAGGAAACACCAATAATTATTATGTGAATATCCAACTTCATGATCAGGCTCCAGTGTCTCTCATGGCAGATTAGACCTAAATTTTATGTTGATGTCAAACATGCTGCAATTTTCTGGATACACACGCTTGTACTACAGCTTGAGAGAATTTTTAGTGGAGATTTTACTAAAGTAAATACATTATATTTACTGATAAGACAGTGCGATAGTCTCTGTACTATTTCATTTGATCCTACATTCAATTCAGTATGCAAAATTTGAGCATTTTCTGACCCCGGTGCATTAGCTTGTTGTCTTTAGTCAACACAGCTCAAAATGGTCAGAAAAGCCAAAGCTGGACTGTTTTCTGTTCCTTGTGTGTTACTCAGTTAAAACCTGAGATTCTGAGCAACAGTTCAGAAATACGGGGGAGAATTTCATTGCAAATTTTACAATCACAGAATACAGGTGTTCCTATATTCTCGTGTACCTTTCAATGCACCTTTTTCAACCTTATGCACCTTTCAATTATATCTTTTTGGTTTTCTTTTCAAAAAAAAAAAAAAAAAGTGACAAGGGGCATTAAGGCCCATCCTAGAGACTCAGCTCTGGCTTGTTTTCACAGCAGCAAACAGATATTGAGATTAATAGATCTAGAGCTCTTCAGCAAAAGAAACCCCCTGCCAGTTGTAGCTTCTGCCACCAGCCCCAAAATAGCTTTCTGTATTATTTTTCAGTGCTTTTACCTCCCAGTTCTTCAAGGAAGGTTTATGTTTCACAAAGACACAGACAGTGCGTATCTCTAAAAGGGAAAGTGTACACCACAAAACAAGGTGGTTTGGGGTTTAATAAGTGATTATTTCATTTATTCACTTTTTATTTTTATTTTTTTTGTCTAAAATCTTTCACTTTTTCCTTTTAAATATTGGCCTGATCATAATATCCAAGCCAAGAAAAGGCAAAATTATCCCAGCCCCTAGGAATAAGATTAGTAACTGTTTACCTGTGAGTTTTCTTCTAATGGGTGGCAAGAATGAAAAGCCTTATTGTTCAAAGGCAGATAAATAAAACCCCATATGCTGTAGACATTGAGGGAGTATACATATCTATACACTACACAGAACTCTGCCATTAGCTAATAATAGCATTAACAGTTCAGAAGTTAAAAAAAAAAAATAAAAAAAAAAAAGTCCCTAATACTTAGTCTTAGCAGCTGATAATGTAAAATAGGGTGGCATTTGGAAGCATAGGATGATGCCAGTCCCTGGGGAGAGAAAGGTGTTAACTTCTAATAGCTTTTCAGTAATAGCCAAGCATCTGCAGTCCCCCATAAAAAAGGGTTTTTAAAAATTAATAGAGCTGAATGTGCTTCACACTGAGGAGAATGCCAGATTAATAAGCGCATTAAGGACCGCTTTGGATTGGAAATAATTATGGAAGATGACAAGGAGCAGAGGTGGCATTGGTGGTGCTTTCAGGAATGCATTTTAAAAAGCAGTTTAAAGAGCCTTCAGATGTTGGTATTATCCTGCGTGACCAAATTAAGAGCAAATGAGAAAAGTTTATCTGGCATTTTGGAGTATTGAAAGGGCTTAGTGTTATAAATTATACAGTATGAGGATAGGCAGTGGTGAGTAAATTCATGTTAAACATTATTGGCAGTTTAAATAGCAACTGCTTTATAAAGCACTAAATGTATTAATTTGGAAGTAAAAGTATATTCACCCCCCTTCCAAAAAAAAAAAAAAAAAAAGTGTGTTTGACTTATTTATTTTCTAGCACAATCATTAGACATTTTCTCAGTGAGGAATTAGTGTATATTGTTCCCAATTGGCTATTGTAACTGTAGAACAATAGTGTTGGTTATAGGTTTAGAATTGATTTAGAGCTTTACTGATGAAAAAGTTGAAAGCCACAATGACATCTTAATCTTTAGCTGCAGGCTAGGCTGTACGCATTCAAGGCTATTTCCAAATGGGTCTAGTGTTTATCAATATTTAATCGTCTTGTTTTAGCTCTGTTTTACTACTTGCTCTTTCAGCCATTACAGGACAGATATCTTCACACCGTGTCTCTAGATGTCATTGATACAAAAAAAATCAGGCTGGGTTTTTTACGATGTTAATACAAACCAAATTGAGTTTGGTTTCTTGATGATATTAACACCAACCAAGGCTTCCAAGTTTTACTGTCTATACGATTCTCTAACTCAGCAGGGACTTCGTGCATACATTAGAGCTTTTGCAATCCTACCCAATGGGTGGTTAGTACAAAGACTGCCATCCACAAACCATGCTAGGCAGGCCACAGTCCTTCTATACCAACGAAAGCAACAACAAAGTGCAATTTCATGTCTGTTTATTGATCAGTTTCTAAATACCAAAATATTAATGAAAAAATTAAAATTAAATTTAAAAAAAAAAGCCTTTATATAAAGACAGAAGTCTGTGCAGATTTCCAAATTGGTTTTAAGACTTTTTTTCTGTTATAATCTAAACGTGTATTGTTGTTTTGTTTTGTTTTTTCCTTTTACCTGATTAGGTAAATACAAGAAGCTACAAAAAGAATGTTGTTAATATCCAGTATTCTAATATCCAGTATTCTAACAATTACCTCTAGGGGAAGAAAAAAAAAAAAGTACGGGAAAGGAAGAGAAAAAGAAAAAAAATAATATTTAAATACCTTCTAGATGTGAGTGATACTTGCACTGAGACCAACCCCACAATTATAACAGCATCTTCCATTAAACAGTTCTAAGTGTCGTATATGCAACATGCTGGAGACTCATTATTTCAAATCCAACTTCTCAAAGATTTATTTTTCTTTTGAAACAATTTCTGACAGCTTTTGATCTTCTAAACTGAAAAAAATCAAAGAAATCTGTTTCTCTGGCATATTAATAGCAAAGGAATTTCTGGATGCTGCAAAGTAGGAACTGAATATAATAGCATCTCAGTTTTATTCATCTTCAAAGAAAACCAAATATATTTTTGAGACTAAAAAAATAGGATACCCTACAGATTTTGAAGGGATGGGATAAACCTCTTTTCACAAGAAAAGATGACAAGAAATTCATCTTGAAGGACGTTCACTATGCCTCTGTCCATTTAATACATTTACAAGCCAGCTGCCATGAGTTAATCTGGCTTTTACATCTAAAGCAAAAATATTTTATAATTTGGGGCTCATATGTGTAAGAGATTATTTTATTTTTCCAAATTCTTTCGATATTGTAGATCAACATGCCAACAGACATGGCACTAGAGTGTACACTTATCTAAAATTTATGCAAAGGGTTCATTAAAAATCATTTTGTAAAAGTTATAGATCTTGAAATCTTAAAATCTTTCATCTGTGGTTTCACCACTCCAACTCTTTGAAGGTGTAAAATAAAATGATAACAATTGATTAGGCAATTATCAGGATGTGTTTGTGTTTTATGTGCACATATCTGTCTATATATAGATATCTATAATAATACAACTAATATACATTTAAATAATTAAGAAAGAAATTCCTTAAAGCCACATTTTACAAAGATTTATATATTTTGGTAATCTCAGAGAGATTTTCTTGTACAACTGGCTGGTCAAATATTATGTTTCTTTAATATCATTCAGCCAGCTGAGTAGGTCCAAAATATTCATCACATACAGTCATGACCTTAGCTATGGCTGCCATAGGAAGTTGCAATCCTCTAATGTGATGCTTACAGTGCCCAAGCTTGTCAAGAGGAGGTCAATGTAAGTGATATCTCAAAGAAGGGACTGGCCATTAAAAATTGATAGAAGATGCTGATTTCAATAGATAAATTATACATTTTAAAAAATAAATAAATAACGAGAGAATTTAGACTATAGAGAGTGAAGAGAAGTTAGACACTGCAAAGAAACTGCAAACTGTGATGGGATTGGAAAATCTTGCTGTGAAAACTGATTACACATCCTAGGTAATGAAAATCATAACACATGCATGTGTTATGAAAAAAGAACAATTAAAAAAAATGAGGAATTAAACACACTAATGTATGCAAAGTGAATTGTAAAACCTACAGCTCGGTTATTTAATGTGTATTAGCCAATTGAATCTTCCTATGTTTTGTAGAAGCAATTTATGGATACCATAAGTATTGTTTTCCAAAAGACCTTGACTTCATATGTATAGAGAAAAAGCTGATAGTTTGATTTTATCTTAAATAACAGCAAGAAACAAAACTTGATAGAAATGCTTAGCTAACATAAATTCATTTTTACTAGTCTGTAGCAAATTATAAAATCTAAGATTAAAAGGATTCCAAAGATGGCACTGCTTTCTGCATAATCAAGCTTGAAGTCATAATAGAGGTTATCATAATAAAATGATGACTTTTGGAAGTCCACATTTTAAGAAAAATAAAGGAGAACAGGAATTTCAAAAATCACACCTAAGGAAAAAAATATATATGTTTGATTTTGCATGAAGTGGATTCCAAATTCATACAAACCCCTACCAGTTATGTTTTCTTATGTCTTAATATTCCCTAGAAAGTCTCTCTATAAACATCAGATTTGTTTATTTACAAAATAAATGAATCAATAAATAAACCTATCTTCTGGCAACCTCTCTTCACTACAGCCATTTAATCAATCATTTCTACATGGGTAATTCTAACACTTATTTGCTGGATTTCATTACACAAATATATATATATATTATTTCTTATAATCTATGATACACATACACACAGGATGGTAGAATAATATTGCTAATTTCAATCCAAAGATTGGAGGCATTGAAACTGATACTGAAGATTTAAAAAACAGTCTAAAATATCATGTTATCATGTGTGATTATATATTGGTAATCTTTGTTGTAGAGTGACTAAACTTTCCATGAATCGTTCATCATGACTAAAATAAAGAGGAACTAGAGTGTCAAGTCTTGACCTGGATGCAGATCTTTTAAAATATTCCAAGAATACAGTTTATGTATCCCTGGTTTTGTTCAGACAGCTGCAGAAAGTAGATTTTTTTTTTTTTCTCTCAGTTAAGAGCTAAGATTTTTGTTTGGAGCATCTTATGACTTCACCACAAATTATCTACTTAGGATGGGTAAAAAACATGCTGAACAAATGAGGTTCTTCAAAGGTCACATACTTCTAAAGATAGAAGATGGTTCCCAAAACCTGGCTTACAAAGAAGAAATAGAACAGAAATGTGAGATCTAGACTTCCAAGAGTCTGCATATAGTCTTCAACAAGATTTTTGGTATGACTCCTCTGCAGCAAGCTCTTCACTCAGTGGTCTTCAATTTCTAATTCATCTGGAAGAATGATGCTCTTTACTGTCATGACTTATTAACTGGAATTCTATGATTAGAAGAATGTGACAACCAAGATCCCTGTAAATCAAAAAGTTTTTTAAAATACCATTCATGAATTCTAGAAAGTCACTGTATGATGACTGCATTTCATAAAAAGCCAGGAAACTTGGAGATTTATGGGCTATTATATCTCACATCATATCAGGAAAAAGTGATAAATAACCTGCTCAGAAATGAAATAAATCAACACCTGTATACATGTAATCTGATGAACCAAAAAAAATTTGAAAAATACAGAAACTTTGTCAACATCATTTTATACTGTTATTTGCAACTGTTAACACAGAGAACCTGGTTTTCTTGACTCTATCTAGAACTAAATTTATGTATAAATTCTTCAGAGCAGGACTGTCCACTTTTTTGGCTTTGCATAAAGTCTAGCATTGTATGATTTTTATTCAGTTTGCAGTCATAACTACAGTGTAATACTACTACTAATAATAATAATAATAAAGTAAAAACTTCTTTATTAATGTTTTATAAAAGTAGCACCAGAGGTGACACCAGACTCAAAGTACCCTAATCAAAAATAACCATCTCCTAATTTCCAAAGTGCTTGGATATTAGGTATATTCTTGACGTATATTCTTTACATAAACAGAAATAAATCAGGAGCCAGTATTAAAATTATTTTTTTATAAGCAGTTGAAAATTGGACTACTGGTTTCCAGACTTATTGTTCAGAATAACAGTTAAAAATGAGTGTCCCAACCTTTGAAGTTACAACAGACTTAGACACTTGCTTCAGAAAAATAACAGCCTGTTGTTCTCTGCATATATTTCAGATGGGAAACTCTGTATTATAACAAAACTCCAGGGGTTTCAACTCTTCTTGAGGAAACATATGCTCTTCTCATAAAATTATTGTTCATAGCTCCAGAAAATTAAATGCCACCTAAATATGCTGAGACACACAATATAACATTCCCTCTTTAACAGTCATAAAGAACTACACCAAAAAGAAAAAAAAAAAAAAAAGAGAGAGAATTAAGTTGGGCCTGTGACTACTTAAACTCTTCAGTTTTCTAGCTGTATATCAATACCTGTGTGAAGGATATGGAAATATTTCATTTGACTGAATAAAGCAGTTGACTTTCTGTACTAAACAAACTACAGTTTTGACTTCAAAACACACAGTACTTCAAATTTGGTCTTAATATTCCACAAAGTACGGTGTGTATTTTTGCTTTATATGCTAGCATAAAGTAGTAATCATAGTATTTTTTTTTAATGGCACTGAAAAAAGGAAATAAGAAGCATTTCTCCCCACTTTTTTGCAACAAAGTATTTTCCACAAGGAATGTGCATAAGTGCCCGAAGGGAGGTATTGAAGAGCTGGAGAATCATGTGTTTCCTTTAGTTTTCAACTGGCGTCTGTCTACAGTAAAATTGACAGCTCCATCTGAAGGACCTACCCTGAACTGGAAAATTATCTGGTTTTAATACAGTTCTTTTGAATTTTATGAAATTACTGTTGGGTAAATAGCTGCCACTTAAAAAACCTCTTATGGGATCTTGCTAACATGAACTAAAGTGAGATTGTTTCTGGCAAAATTAAATCTCTCCCACCTTTGGGCCAACATTCCTGTCCAAATCGGATACACCAGAGTGTTAAATGAATTCAAATGTTCCTTGACAGATGGACTGAAATAAGGGGAACTTTTTGCTGTATCTGTAGGGATGAGAACAATGTTATTTGTTGGCCAAGAAGTAATTCAGGATAGGACCATATTTCTGACAGCAGCAAAGAGAATGAAGAGCAGTTGTGTGTGCTTATCTGTGTGTGTGTGTTCTGGACTTGGAGCGTGAGTTAGAAATACTCACTCAGAAGGAAAGGGTGCCAGAGGGAATCACTTCTGCTGATGTTGAGTCCCTTACATCCTGAATCTCCTCTATTTCCCCAATAGTTCTGACCCACCATTGAGATACCAAAATTTCTCTCAGCCCCAAACACAGTGTGTTCCAATTCTCTTGACCCTAAACACTAAAAAATAAAATAGATATATATATATAATAAATACAAATTTTGCTTTTTAGAAGAGCTTTCTCCTTACTAATACACCTTTTATCTAATCTCCTTAAAAGTACAAAATCATAGCTTATTTCTCAATTGACACTGCACTGAACAAAAATAATAGGCTAATTTCAGAAAGCAGGAAAGAAAAACATTTCCAGAAAAAAGCAAGGGACAGAAAAAAATCATAAAATGTCTAAATCTAGTCAGTGTCTTCTTTCTGCTGTGATGCTTGCCAGTATCATGATCCCCACCAGTAATGCTATAAGAACAGTCAATAAAAATGAAATCTCTGGATAAGTCCCTTGTCCACAAAAAGTCTAGAAGCAGATTTAATACTGTGTGAATGCAAGATATGAAGCAGCTAAGCAGGATGCACGTAAATATTCCAGTTCTCACCACTGGGAAAATGTCCACAGCAGGTCTCCACCAGCTCCCTGCTGATGCAGGAGCTGCCAGGAAATTGCAGGGAGGCAAGGAGCATTGTCTAGAGATGGAAGCATGAGAGGGACTGGTGGGGCAGTACCAACAGCAATGCCTTCTCCCACCTTTCTGTTATTCATCAAGCTTTAAGTAAGCTTTCCAGCTTACTAAACAAGAAAGACTCACAAGCAAATGTAGAGCCACCTGAAACCACTGATAACACATGAGTAACAGGGATTGTTCTCCATGGCTTTTCACCCATGGTTCCTACAAGTTGAAGGACTAGTGCTAAGGGTTTTGAGAAAGGTGGCTGATAAATATACTTTCTTTACTGTGACAGCTCTGTATGGGAGGGTCCAAAAGACTCCAAAACTAAAGAAACACTAAAGCTCTGGCAAGCTCCAAAGCTACTCAGAAGTCTTTGACTGAAAGTTTCCAAATATTTCCAAAAGCTGCATCAAATTCTCAGCTGGGTGGGGAGCCAAGCAAAGCAAGCCCAGATGCAAGAGCATTAGCAGCTTCCTGCTTCTGTCTTCTCATACCCAGGCTCAGATGCATATGGAGCATCTGGGTCCTTATAACAGTAAAACTCTATTAATTCTGACCATTCACACTGTTTTCAGACTGGCACCAATGTGGTATGGGAAAGAATAGGATATTTGATCCCCATTTACATTGTATTGGCTTCTGTGTAACGATATTTGACAATGGGTTTACCAGTTTTCCACCAGTCATGTTTCCTCCTCCAGACTAGCTGCTCTTTCAGGCGTGACAATGGGTCTGTAACTTTAGACAGAAAGTGTGAAGCCTGAGCTCAAACACAGCAGCAAGACAAAAAACGCTTTAGTATCATTCAACAACAATGAATTGCCAGCACATAGTGAATACAGATAGGCAGGAGATGTCTGTTGGACTCATTCTCACACAAGGAAACTTAAAGCAAACCTGTAGCAGACCTGGAAAAGAGACATGGTACTTACAGCCCGAGTTCAGCTGAAATTAATTCAGATGAAGTTGTTAATGTTTTTTGTGCCTCATGTTACAATGTCTTCCTATAATCTGATGATCATCTTTAGTTTGAATCAGAATACTTCATTTCAATGAGAAAAGAATATTAAGCAAGTGAACTGACAGTGAAAAAGGAAAGTATCTATTTGGCCACTTAGGTGAATACTATAATCTTTGAAGTGTCTTCTTATTTGATCTACCAAATTGCTGAAGCCAAAAAACTTTGCTTTGTCACAGAAGACTTGTTTGTACCTGCAGGGAAAAACAGGCTGTCAGCAAACTGGAATGGAAAGTCAGACAAGAGGCTTGATTTAATACCTGCCTCACACAAGACCATTCTCACTAGATTCAGAAAATAAATCGAGATGTTCAAAATTACCGCCTACCTTGCAGTGAGACAAGTCTACTCTCTCTGTTGCTGTCACTATCTCGCTTGTAAGTGTGGTAAGTGTTTTGAACTAAGGTGCTGGAAGATGTTTTCTTCTGTCACTGCTTTCCTAGCTGACAGTGGTCAGAACACGTCAGTGCACTCCAAGAAGATCACATGAAGTGTGGAAAGTACATCAGGGTTTACATGGATGGCACACATTCTGTGGCAAGAAGTTTTCTGACTTGATAGGACACTTCTCCAAAACAGCTCTTAATGACCACTGGGAACATCATAGCAGTCACTTGGAAGCTCTGACAGCCAACATAAAAAGCATCCTGGATGATTTTATCAGATCTTTACCAGTAGAGTCATGTCTATTTTCAGATACATGTAATGAAATGATTGGCAAACACGCGAGTAATGGTTGTCAAAAGCAAAGCACTTGCTTAGTGCTTTGAACTCCAAAAATTTCTTTCATGATGATCCATTTGAACTGGCACATGATCCTGAAATCTAAGCATGGCTTTGCTGGATTGTTTTTCTCTCTGGTTGTTTTCATGACTGAATGATTTCAGCTTACATTTGCAAGTAAAGAGACTAATGGCTTTGAATATGCACACTAAAACTGAGATCTCAACAAAAAAAAAAAAAAAAAAAAACAGTTTTAACGTAAATAAGAGGTACCCTTCATCATTTTTTTGGCTCACAGTGATCTGTGAAGTGAAGCAGAGGAGCACTTTTCAGTGTTCAAATGTCATTTTCTGTAATACTTCCTTGAAGTAAGCAAAGAGAGTGATTAGATAAGAAACAGCAGTGCTGCTCTGGTTTCAACCTAGCTGCTATGGAGAAACAACAAACTGCTTGAATTACCCAGCAAGGGTGACCTGATGCTTGAATTCAAGCAAGACCCTCTTACCTGATTACAGTAAGAGAGAAAGAAAGAGAACCCTGTCTTGCAGAGTTTATTATGCTCTCAATGCCATTCACAGCAGCAGACTTTTGTGAAGTTGGTTTTCAGTTTAGTGTTAGTGAAAATATTCTGTCATTACAAAATAGATGTTAAAAGAGATGTCTGTTTAAAACTGCCATCAATCCTATCAAACCTTCACTTTCTATCTGCCAAAAAGCAATCTCAACTATCTCAAACCTCTGAGTATCTTATACTCTGTGTAAGTACTCAGAGGTGTATCAGTTTCTCCTGTGCTTTATCAGCCAGTTTAAATATATCTGGTTAAAATAGTTCATTACAAGTACATTACAAATCAATTTATGTCAATGGTATTTCTCAGGATTCCACCATACATGTATGCCTAGCGAATAACAAAACACTAGAGGTTCAAAAAAAAAAAAATTGTCACATGTAACACGTTTCCTGGAATAGGTCCACCTGTTTGAAAGGCTTCATTAAGAAAACTTCAGATCATCATCAAGGCTCCCAAAGCTTCCATGATAACACTGTTTTCTCTAGCGTTTGGAGATTAAGACATTGATCTTAGTACACCCATCTCAGAAAAGGATCTGTTTGGTCCCATCTCTACACACTGTTCCATTTTATTCATGTTTGAAAAGTTCTCCAACACCTTCACGTGTAAAACACCAGGGCGGAACATGCTGGATCAGGCAAGAGAAAGAAGGAGATTAAACAAAAGTCCTAAACTTCAAGTATTTTCCATTCTGGAACCTCATCTCTTTCATTTTTTACCTCAGTTTTTGTTATTTTTAGGTTTCTAAATTCATTCAAACCAATGAAAATATGAAGAAATATTTTACAAGACTTTAATTAAAGTCTTCTACTCTCTAGTCATTCAGACTGTCATTTAATTCATATTAACTGTAATTTTGAGGCAAAACAGAACAGAGAATTTCTTCTCCATATATGAAACTTTAATAAACTAGGTAACGATGGAAATATTCTGTCTCCTGATTTAAATGAATTGTTAAGAAACAATGTTATCCTGAAACCTGAACATGCATGTTAAAGGGGAGAGTAAATTTTATTACGTGATCCATCTATTTATTTTAATCTGCTTGCTCTTTGAAAAAATGAATGAGAATTTAAACATACACAGCAGTTTTACAAGGAGCAACTTTTTTTTCTAATTATGTATTCTTTACTTATTAATCAGTGCTACAATTTCCTGTGACATTTAACACAGACACAAGTTATTTTCATTCCAAAAGTTAGCAGCTCACTGTATCGCTATACACATGGCACAAGCTTTGCAAATGTAAATAAATGTAGGCGTCTGGGTTTTAACCACTGCTCTCAAAGAAATGTCTTTTTTAATGTGGTATAACTTGCAATCACACTGAATGTCATCACAGCTTTTGAGAGTGGACAAATCTTCATGCAAACTTAATTTTTTACAGAAAAAAATCTTGGCATTTGTGCAAAAATAATGAAGCCCATAAAAGAGGAAAGAGAGGAATGTAGCTAATAATCCTATTTATGTTCTTATGAACTACATTTAATTTACTAGAAATAGCATGACTAAATTCTAATAAATAAATATACTAATTGTCCATTGCAAATGCAAATTTCAACAACAATCTTTAATGCAGTATAATAAAACCCATTACAAGCACCAGCTTTGTAGATGCTTTGATTGTAAATAAGAGATTAGTTTTAAATTCAGATGTGCTGAACAGGTTGGCATAATTTCAGGTAGCAGTGGATTTAGGCTGCTTGCCAATCTGTGGGAACAGCAGATATATTAATACCTGCACTGTTTCTGCTCTCGTATATTCAGTCTGAGTATCTGTTATTTGCTACTTTAAATTATATTGGGTGGAAGACTTAAATATGTTTTTGTTTTCCAGTTTCTTACAGATCACTTCTCTTAGTTTTTGTATATTCCATAAGGCCATATTGTCCTACAGCTTGTTTCACTTTTCCATCATGTTGAAAAAACATATCTTGATGACCACAGGATAAGACACCTCGCTGAAAATGAAAAACTAACATGTCATTTCCCCTGCAACTGGGATATTGCAAACACATGCCTTCACCATCCTTCATTTTCTAGTTAATGAGAAGAGTCTTTCTGTGGTATTGTCCATCCCACTACCATTGAAATCAATGAATAAACTTCTCCTATGGCAATTCTGCAGATGGTCTCAACTGTTCTAGCTCCTGGCCAAAGATTCATTTCTTTCCTGACATGACTTAAATTACCACCAAAAAAGGATATGTCTCTGACATCATGCGTAGACAAAGATCTTGGTCCTGCAACATGCAAGTCAGTAGAAGTGTTGGCCTTGGTGCCAGTGGGAGAAATAAAACACTTCATTTGGGTAGGGCCAGAAAGATGTGATTTACGCTAATGTAGCTTGCTAATCTTTACTGTTTTAAAAACTTTTATCCTTCTAGATTCTATTTCTGTGGCCCCAAGCACTTGCTCAAGCCTCCCCAGGAGAAGAATATTTTACAGAGATGTTAACAAAAAGTATCTTATTTACCTGAACAGTACTGCCCTGCTGACAGATTATCAGATGGTACTAAGGCTCTTTGAGCTTTCCCAGCCTCAGCCACCTGTCTTCCTAAAACGAAGAATTCAGCTGACACCTTGGCAAACATGACTAATGAGTTTTGTAAGCTACACCTTTAAGATTTTCTAAGGCAACCTTATTCAGGTTTGGAAATGGATAGTTTTAGAACCTAATCTCTCAAGTCTGTTGAAAATTTATGAAGAGAACTGAGCCTCCCACTTTGCATGTACATAATATGAAAATTAAGGTCCCTCAGTGTTTGGCAGCTTTTGGCTTCTACCACTGAAATTCTTTAGGGGTTCACCTAAGTAAAGCCAAAGCTTCAACCTGTGAGAGATAAAGTGACTTCTGTCATCTGAAATGAAGGATTATTAGTGTCACAAGGAGTCTGAGGACTTGACAGCCTAAGCACT
The DNA here is from genome assembly GCF_964035555.1 of Netta rufina. Taxonomy (NCBI): domain Eukaryota; kingdom Metazoa; phylum Chordata; class Aves; order Anseriformes; family Anatidae; genus Netta; species Netta rufina. The sequence continues at coordinate 30,846,455 of NC_140130.1, read as the reverse complement.
AAATCACGATTGTATCTATTTTGTTGGTTAGTAAAAATAAAATAAAACATAATAAAACATAATAAAACAAAACAAAACAAAACAAAACAAAACAAAACAAAACAAAACAAAATAAAATAAAATAAAATAAAAGAAAATAAAATAAAATAAAATAAAATAAAATAAAATAAAATAAAATAAAATAAAATAAAATAAAATAAAATAAAATAAAATAAATAAAGGCTGACTCTAACCCACTAAGTTATGCTGAGATAATCTATGTGGCTGTGTGTTGCTGCCACTGGTTATCTTTCCAGTCCCCTTGCCTAATTATTGTCTCATATACCCACTTGTTGCATCCTGCCTTAGATTAATTGTAAATTCTTAGGTACTGGGATTGTTTCCAGTTCTGCTTTAGCATACCCCCAAGCACTGCAGTCTGAGCAGGACCTGAGGGACATCTGTAATAGGAATAATTAGTACTGAAACTGGGATGCTTTGGCCTGAAGGAGAAAAACTAAAACAGGGAAATTGATTGAGGTGTCTAAAATGAAATTTGTTTCCCTAAAAAAGGCCTGAGTGGCATCTCCGAGTGATGATATAATAGAGTGACAGATCTTTTTGATATACCAAGTCAGCACGCAACCTGAGGTAGACAACTTTGACATGTGCTCCAAACACTGTGGGGTGAGCAATCCCTCCTTGTCTTCAGGAGCAGGCAGCTACGTGCTTTATCTTGAAATTTCCCTCACATTCCTCCATGACATATAAATTTCCTCAGGAGTTTTCATGGCCAAGACCCAACAAAAGTCTGGGAATCCCACACTGTGTGCCCAGTATTTTTCCTCTCTCCCTTTTGAAAGGACAGTAGACTATCCCCAGCACCCTAGATTGTGTAAGAAACACCAGTTTAGCAACAGTTTGAAAATATCTGTTTTTCTTTTTTCTTTTCTTTCCTCATAAGAAAGAATTATAAATTTCAACTGGCCTACGGTAAACCCATGAGATCCAAAGGACAGCCTAAAGTTTTACAGACCTTGGACATAGGTTTTTAATGTTTTTATCATAGCATTATCACCATCGCAGGCTGATTAACATTTCTGCATTTTTAAAATAATATACCGAATACTGTGTGAAGTGGTCATACAGTTTGGTTAATAATCTAGAGCTCCCCGTGGGGCATTTTTCGTTCTGCAACATTGTCTTTAGCAATCCAAAGATCTTTATACAAATTTATCAATTATTTACGAAAAGAGTACTTAACTGTAGTATGACAGATCAGGAGACCAAAATTCATGCCTTGTGAAAGCAAGCCAAGCTGCTTGTACTTCAGTTAAGGCCAGCCCCATTACACTACTGCTACATTTGACTGCCAGCCTGGAATATGCTGCACTGTTATTAATAAATTATCTTAATGATAGTTTTTAGCTAAAACAATAATTTGTAAATTTCCTGAATACACCCACACACAAAATTGCCATGATGTTTTACATTTTGATCTTTTATTTCTCATATCCTGTTGAATGCCCTACATAAATTATTCATTTCTAGCCTTGCTATGTCCCTTTTTCTTAGTTTTGACTTACTGATGCCAATGAATAAAATGTGATTCAGCCCTCCGGTGCATCAGAAGAGCCCACAGGGCTGACTTATGTCTATTCCCTGTCTTTGTAACCTGCTGTTTTTGTACAAATAGTTTGGTTTGGGGAAATAATAATAATAATAATAATAATAATAATAATAATAATAATAATAATAATAATAATAATAATAATAATAATAAAAAAAAAAACTATACTTGGTTCTTTCAAGATACTTTGGTATTAATGATCATAAAACACACTTCCCAACTCAGTCCCAAGAGAACTGTTCAAAGTTATTTTATGAGAGACTAGGGAGATCTATTAATGAGTGAAGTAATTGTTACTATGGGTATAGATTTATGACAACTTCATGTTTCAGATTCCAAAAGCACAAATACATGTATCTTTCTTACAGCCATGTCATGTGCAGCAAACAAAAGGGATGCTCACAGAGTCAGAGACATGGATGTTAGGCTGCACAATATGTATTTTATTACATGCAGAAAAAAAAAAAAAAAAAAAAAAAAGCATTCATAGACAGAAGATTTGGTGTCATAAGCTCTTGTAAAACAAACAAATAAAAAAATCAAAACAATAAGTGGAGTAATATTCCATACAGCATGATGAAATCTACAACATGCTGTTTATTTACAAGCATACACAAAATTAAACTACATTTCCTGTTTAATTTACAATATTAAACAAAGGCACAATACCAGATCCTGATACCACTGTGCCAATTCAGGATGTGTTCACTTCTGGTTTATTTCCAATATTTAGTTCTTAACTTAATCTTGGGTGGTATAATTATGTATTTACATGTATATTAATTGATAAGATGATAGTATAAAATCAGAGTATAATCTATTTCGGTGTCTCAATTTTGCACATTTCAGCAGCATCAAAAAGACTCAAAAACTAAAAAAAATAAATAAATAAATGCAAAATAACTATCTTATGGAATATCCTTTATTCTTGGAAATGCCTTAAAGGACTCCAGTAGTGCCCCATTCCACCACGTGGCACAGCAGAGGACAGGACGAGGTGTTAGAGGTGTTACTCCAGGAATAAAGTGATGCCCTGAACATACTGAGAGGCTGTGAAGCAAAACACTTGCTTTCAATTTACCCCCTCTGTGTTTAGAGGGTTTTGCTGAAATTATGTGACTATCCCACTTGTGACAAGCACATGTGTATTCTTGCACATGAAACCTTTCTCTCCAAATTCCTCCCTTGTTTGTGTGGGAATAAGTCTCACTGTCTGTGAGAGGTGGCATCACCACGTCACCCAAATTTCTCTGCCATACCACCACCCCAAAGATCCATGGACTCATTTACTCCATCATTCCACCCACTCCACTCCCCACAGCTTAGCTGAACATCTCACCTTCCAACAACTACTAATTCCTGAAGGACTTCAGTGTCAAGTATCCCAACTGCCTATGATCTTTCCTTCAAAGTCAGTCTGTTCCCTTGTTTCATCTCTTACCCTTTTGTGCTGGCACTGCTCTATTGCTCCTGTGATAAGCAGATCTATGTACGTGGGAACAGGCTTGACAGCTACAGGAAACTTGATGTCTTCTCTCCAAGCATGTGTTGTTTGTTTTAAACAGATACCAATTTATAATCTGTTCTTGTCATGCTATTGTAGGCCAACACAACAGTTAAACATGAGCAATATGGCCAAGGTGCTGGATGCACAGCAAAAGAAAAGATTCAGAGTGAAGTTTCTCAAAGATATAACAAGTGTTGTGTTTTCTCCTCTGCCCCTGCTTCTCCAAATCCCATAACAACCATGACATGATGAAGGAAGAGGGAGGAAGCATCTAGCTTCATGCAGCCCACCATCATCCCTCTCAGGAGGAGCTTTTAGGGGCCTCCACTGTGTTGTTCTCTTAGAGGTATTAGCTCATAATATTCAGGTATGAGCTTCTACAGCAAGCAGAGGCCCTTGCAGGGAAGCAGGCAGACTAGACAAAAAAAAAAAAAAAAAAAGTGGGGGAAAGGGGGATTTGCAGAACAGAAGAATGTTTTTTGTAAGTCATTTTCTCTGTTCCCTTTTGGTTTCACTTCAGCTGTTTGTGGGTCTGTAACTGTCCCTCCTCAAGAGTCAGTTTTATCTTCTGATGGTTTGAACAGCTTAATAGTCATCCAAAAGCCATTACGAAGGGTTTCATCACCTTCAGGCACACTCGCCATTACACTCCTTCTAGGGTATCCAGTGGGCAGGACACAAGGAGATGAGTCAGAAAGGACAAGCTCTTGATTCAGAATAAATGCCTTCAAAAATTAGTGGCTATGATCTAAAAAAAAAAATTTTAAATAACTGCAAGTGTCATGGTATAAAGTTCATTATAGAATACATTTAAAGGGCTGAAGAGCTCTGGGTAGCTGCTTGCAAGTATTCAGTGGTTATAGCCAAGACAGGCAGAGAGGTATTGAAAGTGTAGCTATGCAATCAAAAAGAAAATAAGATTTCTATTCACAAAAGGAAGATAACTAAAATAACACCTGGAAAACTGATGTAATAGACTTCAGAATCTCACCTAAAGCATCAAGAAAGGTAGCTACCAGATTTGTGTCACTCAGAAAACCCATTGCCTAAATTTTGGTTTTTGATAGAGCTCGACTCCTTTGTGACATTAAAGTCCAACAGTTGCATTTTGCTCCTTTGAGGATTTCTGATGAGTTTATGTAAGACAAGGTCAGGGCTGGCTTATGGCCAGGCATGCAACAAACATAAGAGATTTTCTCAGCCTTCTTGAATACAGAATGCACTTTCAGTAAATGCATACTTGGTGCAAAGCCACTGAAGTTGGGTATTATGTAATAAATTAATTTCATTTTACAGTCTACAATTGCACAGATGATATTTAACTGACCTGAACTGGCTCTCATCTAACTAGTTATGTGATGTTCTGGAATATTTTTCTTCTTTAAACCGTATTTTTTTGCTTTTGTTACAGATTTTACATTTTATAGGGAAAAAAAAATACCCCAAAACCCAGCAGGGCCCCATCCATCTGTTTACTTAGAAGTGAAATTATTCAAGACTTGATAACTGCTCCTCTGGTTATGTTCTGGAGTTTTCAAAAATGCATAACACAGCAAGCACTTTGACAAGGCTTGCAACGTTTTTAAAGGAGAGCCACAACCTACACTATGAGACAATTTTTAAAGCATTTTCATTCCTAAAGTCATAGATTATTACCTACATGCTTTTGTGAATCTTATTGCACATTTATCTTCAGCTTGAGTACCTAAAGAGGATAAAATGTAACTTTGCTTGTTCCATCTTTTTATTCTTATTTTATATTGCTTGTTTTGGATTTATATCTCAAACACTTGTCTCAAATACAAATGAAACATTTTTTTTTATTATTTTTTTTTCTGCTGAAAGGTATGAATTCCTGAATGGCAATTTAGCATGTACACTTCAGGGAAACACTGCATGAATTTTCATATGATTTAAATTAACCTTTCATTAAAAATGAGCATGATTTGGATCCTACTGCATAAGAGCAGCAGAAAGTAAATGATAGTCTCCAGAAACTGAAGCTTTTTTTTTTATCTAACTTGAGAGACTGAGCATTGCATGATTATTTGAAAATTTCTCCCTTCTTCTCATAAGTTAAGAATGCTAAAGTAGCTGATGGGAGTAACAGAAAAATGCGGATCAGAATAATTTTGGGAAGGGGGAATCATAGGGAGTATACTGGGCAGGGGACGTCTCTGTTCACATCTAATAAAATATCCAATTCTAGTGGGAAAATACCTAAATTTTAGACCCGATCCATTTGAACCAGTTTGCCCATTAACTTGTGTATAGTCAGGAGTACAGGGTTAGGATACACATTCTTAACTGTTGGACTCCACACCAGCATCACTGACTAAAATCTACACTATTCTCATGCAGAAATCCAGAGTAAATAGGGATATTGGTCCCTGCTGGCCTTAAAATCTATGAATATATGGCCAATATAGCCACTTCCAAATGAAGATCATCTACCATGTAATTTTCAGAGGGATTGGAGCCACGGCAAAGGTGGGACAAGAATAGCATCAAATAAAGGGAAATATTCCTGAAATCAGGTCCAGGATGGTGGTAGTTGGAAAGAACATCTGGTGGCTGGAAGGTAACCAGAAATCAGGAACATATGGAAAAGGGGCTGTGGAGAGGCGGGAATGGGGTTGTTTCCAATACCCTGTGTCATAATGCCTAACCCCAGATTTAGTAGGGGCCACTGAGCAGGTTTGTGCAGTGTTTGCCAGTGCTTTGTGTAGCATTATTGTTGCTTTGTTTTGTTTCTAAGGAGAATTACAGTCTGTTACTATATTAAATATGGGTGTGTGTTTAGGTTGGTGGTTTTTTTTTTTTAATGTATATAGAGATGCATGCATTTCTCTTCTACTTTAAGGCATGGTTTTCAGATTCAGAAATAATTTTCAGATTCAGAAACGGTGGAAGAGCCAAAGAAACATGAATTGTTTGTCCACATTATCTGGGAACTACATGACTTGCTGTTTCCTAGGGAAAGCTCTATAATTTGATTGCAGATCTATATTTAAATTTGGGAAAGAGTCTAAAGGGGACCTGACACCTCCACTGTAAAAACTGAGATAATACAGACTTCAGGAGCATAGAGTTCAAGATATTTACATATTGATGTTTTCCAGCACTAGTGCAAGCAATCTAACAGTATAAGATGTGCTACCAACTGACTGTTTGGTTCAGGCTGGGGGGTTTTCAACTCTCATTTAAGTGTGAATTCCTAGATATCTGAATTTACAAAGGCAGGTCCACTGGATTTCCATTTACATATTTTTGGCAGCAGTCCACCTCATTAATGCAAGAGAGAATCAGCCAATATTATAAGAAAAACACATATGACACTCAAGGGAATTAGAAATATATTGTTAATTTGACGGCGTGTTAATAGGCCCCCTAATGTCACCAGTTTTTCCTAGCAGTTTTCTGCAATGTTTATTTCTTGTTGGACCAACAAAATCCCAGTTCATATTATAGACATGAGCTCAGCAGTGATAGTGGCTCTTTAAGAGAGATGTGTTCCCAAGCAGGTTTTCAGCATTTAGTACTCCTCTTCGTTTTAATCAAAGTCTCTAAGTCAAAGGAGGGAGGAAATCAAACTCTAACTTAAGTCTGTCATGTAAAAGTAGATATTATTTTTGAATGATGCCTCCCGAGAAACTTTTCATTGACCTCTAAAGCAGGAAGGCTGCAATGGAACGGTTATCAGCTTTAACTTTGGTGACCCACAGCTGAAATCATTGTAGACTGGTGGCTGGAGGGAGATTAAATTCAGAATGTCCTGTAAGCTGAAAGAAATATGAATCTAAGCAGTGCTCTTTAAGAAGCATTAAAGAGAGTGTATAGAAACTTAAAATTCCTCTGTGTTAAGTTACTTGGTATTCGTTTGACGTTCTTCATAGATTTATAAAGGACTACCCCATTATTTTCGACCTTTTACCGGTAAGGGCCAGGAGGTTACAAGTTTTGCTCTAGTAATTACCTATCAGTCTAACAAAGTAACCTTAATTAGTGGGATTTTTTTCATACCGTATATAGGAATGGGGCATGGTGTGAACACATGTTATTATGATTTAACACCTTGCTTGGATCTCATGTATATCCTTTGTCTTTTGCTGTCACCACTGTAATTAGGCAGCAGAGGTGCAATATATTCAGATTTTTGTCAATACCTGCCCAAAGCTCTAAATGCATGTGTGATAGAAATGAAGGCTAATATGCAAAGAAAAGCTATAATGACCACTGCACACAACCAAGCTCCATTTAGCTCACTACAGGCATACACTTTGTTCATGTGATCACTCTCATTTCACCTAGATAGGCTATTGCTTAGAAAGAGTGGGGTTTTTATCTTTCATTTCAGTACAAATCTGTTTTATCTTCCCTCAACCTGACTTTTGATTAGAACAGGTTGAGGAGTGCTGCAGACAACACTAGCATTTCATCGTCTGTGCCTTTTCTGTTCAATCCATACTGATTAACCAACTTCATTATGTGTAAATCCTAAGCAGGAAATCGCCAGCACTGACATTCCATGCTTCCCTCCCTCTCAGTGCCCCAGGATTTGAAAAGCACAGAAAAAAGACCTTCTCACTGAACACAAGGCAGAATGTTTCTATCTTTCCCCATCCATCATATGTGCCCAGTTATTTTGTGCAAAGACCACAAGAAAATAAATGAAATTAAGCTGCAGAGCTAAGTATTGCTAGAAATAGTCTTTTGGTAAAAGTTTGCTTGTAGCCTGGTAGGTTGGTCTCCTAAAATGTACCAGTTTCTTCTCATTTATTTTCTGTCTAACAAAGAGATCTCAGTCCCCAGAGATTTTCTCCTCTTGATCCCAAGAGCAAAATTTATTCATTCAGCCAGGGATTAAAAATCATGCTGTGTGGTATAGGTAGCCAATCACAACTAATCACATAGCTCAGACATTGACTGTCAAATCATTTCAGTGAAATCTTTTCACCAAAAAAAAAGGAAAACACCACAAAAGCTCTTTTGAAGAAAATATGATTTTTAAGTCTACCAAGAGACAATCAGAAAGCAAGAAAAAGGCAAATTTCACTAAGTTGTTTATTTTAAATAGCATGATGTCATAGAATCATAGAATAATAGAATGGCTTGGGTTGAAAGGGACCTTAAAGACCACCTAGTTCCAACCTCCCTGCCATGGGAAGGGACACCTCCCATTAGACCAGGTTGCCCCAAGTCCCATCCAGCCTGGCCTTGGGCACTTCCAGGGACAGGGCTGCCACAGCTTCTCTGGGCAGCATGATCCAGTGCCTCACCATCCTGTGTGAAGTATTTCTATAACAGTAAGTAATTTATTTCTAAGGACCCATATTGCAATTTCTGTTGTGATAAAATAGTACTTGTAACCAGTGAAATATGTGAGCTACCAGCTTCTAAAAGAATTTTTCTTATCATCTCCTACTTTTTTCACAATCTCATTGGAAATCTTCCTCCAAGCCACTTTAGGATATAGCTCATTAAAGCTGTGTACATGATGAAGAGCCATCTGGGAGGGAAGAGGGCTGCTACAATACATAGTAGGAGAATGGATGAAGAATACATAGGATGCGTATGTTGGGGGAGGGATAAGAAATGATGAAAGTGACATATGGCAAAGCAATCTAAATACTGGGAAATATGAATTATTACGAAGTTCTTACATTAGGCTTTAAATTAGGTTGAACAATTCCTCTCATAAAAGTCCATGGGACTTCTAGTAGTAGTAGTAAAAGCAGTAACCAATACAAACAAGAGCATGTATCTTGCAAATAAGGCAAAAGCAGGAAGTCAAAAGTAGTCATCTAGATTCAAATGGATTGCCTAACTTTAATTTATAACTAGAGGAAAAAGAATAGGTTTTACAAAAGCAATTCATCCCAATCAAAAGAAGCAATCTAAAATAGGCCTGATGAATTGCACCTTATTTTTCACTGTTGACTGCAGTAGTTATGTAGAAATTCAGACTACATACAAATAAACAGTTCAGATGAAGATGTTTGTTTTTCAGGCAGCTAAAACTAGGGAACTTTATCCAAAGTTTGTGCATATCCCATCAAACTCAGAAAAAAAAAATTAGCAATACGGGGAATAAACAACATTTTGCATTAATAAAAATCATATCACCATCTACTTCTATGTAGTTTTCATTTTTATGATACAATAATTATCCTGCTCAGGTGGCTGATTGACTGAGTGAAAACTCTTGATACTGCGAAGCATACTTTAATATATAAACAAAGCTCCAGGATTTATTAAATGCTTCTTTAGTTATGTCTTTCAGTCTCAATACATAAGATTAAAATATTAAAAGCCAACTATCTCAGAGGTATATGTCATCCTTTACTAAGAGTTAATGCCCTGTAAATATCTACTTTACACATTTTTGTCTAATGAAGACACAGTGAGAATCTTCTTTCATTAGGTTAATGTGCCAACATATCCAAGTTTCATCACCAAGATAATTTAAAAACATAAATGTATCGACATAACGTACTTTTTCTTATTACTTTAGGAGACTACATCTTTAATACACAAAGTTAATAAGTATTGGTGTATTTAAATCTAGGGCAATAACCCATCTTTGAAGGTAGATATGCAAGATGACCTTTTTTCTTTTTCTTTTTCCCCCCACTGATTCCTGTGCAAGTGGCAACTTTATTTATTTTCCCCAGCAGGTTTTCTTGCCAAAAAGCAAGATCCATGGCTAAAAAACTGCACAGGAGGGAAAGCTTTCATAGCTCTACTCCTTTACAAGTCATCTGTATATAACAGGCTTTTAGAAATATTTTCATTTTTATGCACATTTCCATAGTATCCACCAGTACAATACCTCAACATTGTGCCCAAACTAATGTATGCTTAGGCATGGCTCAGTTCTTGCTCTGATTTCTACCAGTGTAACATTGACTTCAATGTACTTATTCCAGATTTTCACTAAAGGAATTGAAATTGCAGCAGACCTCTTTGAGCAGCACTCAGTATTATGTAGCTCTGCAGAATTTACTCAGTTTCTATTAGCACTTATTCAAAGTTGGCCACAAGTGTCAAATGAAGCTCCCATTTATAGAAATCAAGGTACTTAATTAAAATCTTACCAATAAAAAGAGATTTTCCATTGTGTAATTGGAAGTCCAGATACTTAATCCTACTTAAAAATAACAAGTACTTGCACTTTTAAATAAAGAAATGCCCCCTTTATTTTTTTAACTTTCAATAGTGTGTGAACAGTAAGCTTGCTATGATTGTAACCACTGAATTCTTATAACTTAAATGTTTTTGAAATTCTGGTAAATGTTCATATTTGTTTTTGACGTTGAATTTTATTATGTCATTTTATATAGTGAGGTTCCCTACAGCCTTGTCAGGATAAGTAAGTTTCCTCTAGAAATCAAGTTTTCAGGAGGATTAATAAAAGAAAATAGGTTGTATTTTTAACTAGTGTTGATAAATAACTTATATGTCTATTCACTTTAGCAGGTTAGGTTCAAATCCAAAGGGCTTGGCACTGCTTTTCTACCTGGCCGTCCAAGGCAAATCTTGAGATATTCAAAGTCTCTGTAACAACAGCTAGCTAATATTATGCAGACCCTCTCACCTAGGGTCTTCAAGGGGCATCTACATCTCATGCCTTAATCTGAGAGATGGAGAAGCTAAGGTACACAATATGAGTAAGATGTGTCTCAGGTTGCCCCCCAGGACAACAGCAGGTCTCTGTGAGGCATCCAGTAGGTCAAGCTACCTGAAAAAGACATTGTCAGGTCTCAACCTTCAAAGATCCCTTTCAGAAAGCAGACAAAATATGGAAAAATCAATCCTGAGTACTGAATACATATATTTTGATTCAACACATCTTCTTAACTAGTGGGAGTTCAAAATACAGAAAGACTGGTGCAAAGTTGTGTTGTAGAAATTACCCCATCCTTTTCCACACTCACATCAATAATCATGCTCACTAAGATTCTTGAGGCATTATGGCAATTTATTAAATGATTGTGAAAGTATATATTTGGACATTGTTTAAACAGAACCACCTGGGAATTCTGTTTAATGGAAGCAGAAAATAATAGAGAACTTATTCTCATGGAGAAGTCCTGTGCAGGGACTAATGTGTGCTCATGTGACCAAGTCAAATTGTCTTGTTGCTAGTTCTGCATGCTAGGCCAGTTATGAATCATTCTATTTAAAAAATTTTATCCAAAATTTGAGAGCATGGTAGCAGGCTAAATTTCAGTGGACAAAGTGTTTTTAATCGTCGCTGAGGTGTAGCAATAGAAGGTATCTCTAGAGACTTGTAACACTCACTTTCCTGCATCTGATGGCAAAACTGTGAGGTTCTTCTCTGTAGAGAACATCCTGCTCTCCAGAAATCACCATAGATTTTGGCAGAATTATATGCCATTTGGCAGGCTTTGTTCATGCTTGAGAATTGCCAGGGCTTCCTTTGCCAGGGAAGAAAACTGATCCAAAGCTTAAAGGAGTCAGCTGAAAGAGTTGGATTCAATGAGTGTTAGAACAATCCTAGGTCAGAGATGATGCACCACAATGAAGCATCTGAAAGCAACAAGTGTGAGTTATCATCCACTACACTCCATAGAAGCCAGTTTGGTTACATGGTTATATTTGATTGACTCATAAGACTGACAGGGAGCATTGAGGTTTGCTTGTCTTTCTCTCTCTAGAGTCTTTTGCTTCAGAGGATTACCTGGGCACTTCACTTAATATATGGGAACAAGAGCAAACTTAAAATACATGCAGTTGTAGGACCCCAGGTATTGAGGACCTGCAGCCCTTGATTTTACCTGCTGTCTTGCTGGGACACTTCAAAAAATAAAAGTCAAAATTTCCAACTGCTAAGTTGCATTAAAAAGCACTGGGAACCAAAGTGTGCTGTACTAGGATTAACTCTGAAGATACACCTGGATCGAGCCCGTACAGCCATGCATTGCATCCAGCATCTAGCACGGGACTCTGTTACTCACATGAGTTCTTTGAAACCCATTTATTCTTCTATGGATGTACAGTCCCAGTCAACAGGGACACTGGGATGCCTGTGTCCAGTGAAATCTGGTAACTGTGTGAGTGTGAACATTATACCATCTTCCAAAGCCTGGCCAACAGCAAAGGTTAACTAACTGTATGATGTCTCTCTCAGAGAAACAAGCTTCAGTAATATTACTTAATGGTTTTGAGGATGTCTAGTCCTATTTACCACTGACATATATGCTCCATTTTATACTTATTTTCATGAGTAAAGTACCTAACATATTGAAGCTCAAAACCTTCTTCCTCCTCTACATTTATTTTGATGAGTTCTACATTCTGGAGAGAAGTACTGCAGACATAAGTTAGAGACTTAACTAAACTGAAAACTATGAAAGCCCTTGTCAGGTATCCAGAATATAGACACAGGAATATAGTGCTTTTATTCAGGTTATTTTCAAATGAGCAGATAGTCATCCACAGAAATTGCAGAACTTCTATAAGGTTTCAAGTCTTATGAAGATGTTTAACTGTCTTGAAATTAGTCAGCATTAAATCCATGAGTCAAAGTTAAAATCACTTTCCCATCCTACCCATAACCCAAGCTGTATGAAATATTATTAGCCTAGAAGCTTACTCCAGAAGGTGTTTACAACAGCCATAAAACAAACTATAACCACCATTTAGTTGATGGGATCACAACTGCAAATATAAGAATATCTGTTGTACTCTTATTCTAATTATTATCCACTTTCTTCAGTTTTCTCCAGAGACTTGAGACTTGTTTGTTGCAGTAGACATATCTATTATTAATCTGTAGGTAGTTAGTAGAATAATTTGCAACATTCATTAACAAGTATCACCTTATGGATTACTAAAAAGCATCTATGCTTCTGCTAATGAGCCCCAGTAGTACTATACTTTACATATTTTATAGCCAGACAATTATGTGATGCCTTGCTTCTGTAGTCAATCTGAAAATAAATTGTTTCGGACATAAAGATAGATAGCCAGCATGAGTAGTTAACATTGGGAAATCTTGCCGCCTGAGCTGCTCAGTTATAACTATGAAGAGATGACATATTTCCAAAGCATTCTTTTATTATTTCTAAAATCTTGCAGCCCACAAAAAAATGCATGTTATTCACACTTAGGATAAATTACAATAAATGCAAAGAAAATTGAGCCAGAGTTTAAGATCTAAACTGTTCCTCCATTTAATGTTTTGTTACTTTGATTTTAAGCAGGTTCCATCTGAAAATGATGCAGATGTTTCATACTCACCAATGTAAGGTAATAATAAAAAATGAATGACATCAGTAAGTAGATGGCAAAATCATTCAGCTCTCAAAAATAAAAATAAAAATTAAATAAATAAGGCAATTGGTACTAAGATGCACATTTACTTGTACTGGTTTACCTCCAGTAAGTGAAGGCACTCATCTATTTACATATGTGAAGAATTCACTCATTTTGCCTCACATTCATCCAGGAAAAAATATTTGTTTCAATTCCAAGGTATCCTTGAGAAACAGCATGCAGTCCCTTTTAATTCCCATATCATTCTAAGTTTCTCATTTCTCCCTTTTGACTTTGCCTCCTTTACAAACCTGGGTAAAGCAAACCCAGCACAAGTGGCAGCAGTTCAGGCTCCTAGTGCCGGCCTGCCAGTGTGCCCCTGCCCTGCTCTGGAGGGACCACCTTGAGGCATATGGGAATAATTCCCTCTCAATGCCCATTAAATCTTTAGCCTCCCCTTTGAGACTGCAACAACGGTGCCAATTAATGTCAATTGTCATGGTGGTTTATGTGACTGGGACACCTGCCCACAAGGAGCTGAGCAGAGATCACCAGCTGAGACAGTGCAGCCTTTGCCTGTGATGCTCCACTATATAAATAATTTCACAGGCAATAAAGCTGCATTGACTCATCACAACTTTCATTCATTACCAACATGAGTGGGATGGGAGCTAGAGCTTGACCGGAGGGGAAGGCTCTGCAATGCATCTCAGCTCTGCTCCAGCCTTTTCCTCTTGCCGTCACCTCTGTCTTGCAGTGGCTGACATCCTCTATTTCATTCTTATAAACTAACAAGAGTCAGTGTTCTGTTGATAGCTCCTGCTTACACAGCTCTGCAGGCCAGCTGGTATAGACCAAGCCTTTGGAAGAATGAAAAAAAAAGGGACTTGTATTCCGTGTAAAACCAGCCAACAAAACAAGTTCTGCAACAACTGAAACATCTGGCTTTTTGCCTCAAGCTTGTCAGGCTTTCATGATGACAAGGTCATATTATTCAGACTGAAACATCCTTAAAAATTACTTACTGTCCACTACCACTCCATATAGCAAGGAGTAGGAGATGCCCTTCCCATCACCATAAATTAGCTTTTCTGTGCTCTGCAGAATTATACCCTTTAAGAAAAAGCCCCCAGGTCAGTAAGGCCAGCCTGGTTGCATGACAGGCCCCCAAGCCCCTGCAGCAACTCTACAGCAGGGTTGTGGTTACCACCATGAACAGTGCCTTCCCCGCTTAGCCTGCTGCACGGTCCCATGGATGGAGACCTACGTGCATGGGGCTGCACCAGTTATAATCACAGCAGAATGTGTAGCATAATGCACAAAACATTTAGGAAGTCCTCAGGTTCCATGGTGCAGGAACTTGAATTGTCTGAATCTGAAGCATTTTGCACAAAGTTCTCACCATTGATTATTCTTTTTCCCTACAGAAATATTCCCTTTCCCTACAGAAATAATAATAATAATAATAATAATAATAATAATAATAATAATAATAATAATAATAATAAATTAAAACGTGATTAACAGATTAACAGCAGGATTTTTTCTTCTCCTTTACTAGCTGTCTCTTTCTAGTGTTCCTGTGATATTTGTTTTTTTCAGCTTTGTCACCCAAAGATATTTGAAAAATAAATCAACAAATAAAAAAAAAAAAAGAATCAGCTACTTCAATAAAAATGTAATCTGTCAATGGGAAATCTCACTCAAGCTTTCAGAAAACCAAAACATTTTAACCAACTCTGGTATCAATAAATAATACATGTTTCTGTATGTGTCCATGTGTTTATGTAACATCTGAGGTAGTAACTTCTCTGGAAAGTGAACTCACAAATGAAACGCAACTCTCATTTTCTCTTTAAACTCCTCTCCTTTATAGAATTACTGACATGCCAGATGCAATTTAAAGATATGTTTTTCTGTCCACCTCCAAAAAAGTGGGCTAGAATTATTCAAGCCATCAGTTACCATATTTTACCATTCCAGATGTTTCATTGCATATTTTAAAGAAGGGAGGAACATTAATTAATAAACACCTCCTGTAAGCTTCTACTCGCTGTAGCTCCCTGTCCCACCAATTGTACCCTGTGACTACTGGGTATAACAGCCCACATATACACTTGTACTTCAAAATTCAGTGCCAAAGATAAACCAGAACTGCTCCAAACTTTTGGCAAGAGGCAGCTAATTTTGAGAGTAAATATGGCAAAACAAGCTAGTTGTTTCATGAGCAGAGGACCCAACAAACCCGGGCTTCCTCCAGCCAGGCATGTGTACCCTGCCCTTCCTACAGGCTGCACTTAAGTTGGCCCTTCTCCCCTGTATATTTATATAATTCTTTTCCCAGATGTAATTTCACACTGACTTTCACTGGAATAATATTCAGCCTTGTTCCTCAATTTTCTGTGGAGCTTCTGCTAAAACTAATTGGTCCCCCGGGACTAAGAGCATTTGGCGATATCCCCAATAACCTGTTACCGATTCTGCCCTCCCAGGGGAATAATTAGGGAGAAAATTCATTGGGGAAAACTTCATGGAGGTGTCTTACTCTTTTCCTTACTAGCATGGGCTTTACTAGGAAATTAGCTTATGGTCCTGAAGAACTGATCTGGGTGACTGAATGGCTGCCACCACCTATTTGAGCTCATTGCCAGCAATCTCAATGAGATCTGATGATGTGCCACCCCATAAGATGAACAGTAGTCCCTTTTCTTCTGACATCTCTGGCTATTCCTCAGTAATATTCTGTTCTTAAACTGAGCCTATCACCTTGGCATCTGAGTCACCCACCTGTCAGTAAGCTGTGGGAACTGCAGAGTGGTCACACCACCCAGTAGCTATTTGTACAACATAATTAATGCACCTTCCAGTTTTCTGACTCCTTCTGACTCCAGAATTACAGAGGTGTTTCAGACTTAGAATGACGATGAAGTTCCATGAGCATGAGGTTCCTCTTTGCAAGAAGCTCCTGAAAATACTAAAGACTGTTCAGGGCAAAATTAAATTATAGCAAGATATTCTTATGCCAGACTTGAGAATTTATGCATTGAATGCGTATAAGCATGTAATTGTACACAATAGAATAAAAACAATAAAAAAATAATTTAAAAAAGAACATAAATAAATTTTTGAATATTAAATTTTGATGTAAGTACATCATGGCAAAGTCTTTGTCTTCTTACAAGTCGGTATGTCATTGCACCCCTAGAAAAAAAAAGACAGAATAAATATTAAAAATCAGATGTTTTAATTACTTCTCCAATCCCTGCAGATCTCTCACATGTATAGTGCAAAATTAAGGGCAGAGCCCATTCACTGGGCAACTGCATTCTTTCTTTGACCCAGAGTAGAATTTTACCAGAATCAGAAAACTGTGGACAACATGGAGAAATTCTCATTTAAGTTCCCATTTTCCTATCCCTTTGATGACAGACTCCCTGTAAATGAAAATGGCCACCCAAACACACCCTTCTGCTTGATAGGGACCTTACCATCCCATCACCCTGATGTTGAATGGATGCAGTGGAGCTGTGTGAGGGATGACAGAGGCTCCTGCTCGTGTTTACTCCATCCTGGAGCGAGGTGTGATTGTCTGAGTGCTGGACACCACACACTTACTGATGCGTAACTGCAGATTTTCTCATTTAGCCAATTGCCCTGCACTCTGGCTGGGGGTGTGTAATTTGCATAATCATTGCCCAGGTACAGTGCAGTGAGTGCATCCCCTGCTCTGGCAATCAGCCACCGTTCACCCAATCAGGGATTTGCATAATCCCTTTGCAGCTCTTTCCCAGCAGCTTCTCTCTGGATATGCAAATCCCTCCATTCTCGTTGGCTGCTGCAATTCCCCTGTGCTGATTGATTTCTCTGCTGTTTCGTTTTTCAGATGTTTTCACAAAAAAACAGCTATTCCTTTAGCTCATGATGTCCTTTTCCATGAAAAGAAAGGAGAAACCACACTGGCATCTCCATACAGGTTGGTGTCTCCAGTAACTTCCTCTCTCTTTCCCTTTTGGTTTTCCCTGTCCCACTATCCCACTCTCGGCAAAAAAGACAAATGATAAATCGACAAATGTCCATTTTGTGATTCCACCAGGAGACCCATGTTCCTGTTTGCACTCGAGCTTTGTAAGATAACAGGTAAAGCTGGGCTGTGGAGAGTTGCTTTTCTGGTCCTTTGGGAAGGTGAAAGGGAAAACAGAGGATGCAGAGCTGAACAAAGAGCAATTTAGAAATGATATGTCACCTACAGAAATACAGGTCCTAATTACCTTACGGTACTTAATCCACAAGAAAGACATTGAACTGTTGGACTGGGCCAAGAGGAGGGCCAGGAAGATGTTCAGATGGTTGGAGCTATGAGAACAGGCTAAGGGAGCTGGAGGTGTTCAGCCTGGAGAAGAGAAGGCTCCAGGGACACTTAATTGTGATTTTACAGTACTTAAAGAGGACTTACAAAAAGATGGAGAGTGACTTTTTATACTGACAAATAGTGATAGGACTAGGGGAAACAGTTTTAAACTAAAAGAGGGGAGATTTACATTAGGTGAGAGGAGGAAATTCTTCCCTGTTGGGGTGGTGAGGCACTGTCACAGGTTGCCCAGAGAAGCTGTGAATGCCCCATCCCTGGAGGCGTTCAAGGCCAGGCTGGATGGGGCTTTGTGCAGCCTGGGCTGGTGGGAGGTGTCCCTGCCTGGGGGTGGGGGGGGGAGGTGTGGAACTTGGTCGCTCCCTTCCAACCCAAGCCATTCTATGATTCTACAATCAAAATAATTTCCATTGTTCTTTCTGGTTTTGAAATCTTGAGTTTAATATGCTTTCAGGGCAATGCAACATACAGAAGCAGCTAACACGAGTTCTGCAACACCAGCAGCCTTCACGTAACCCATGTAATATCGCTGCATGTTATATAACTATGAAATCCAGGGGTAGAATCCTGACTTCATCAGTGTCAGAAAATACTACAAGCACATTATATGAAAGCAATAAATGGCTGTGGCTGATTTTTCCTTCAGCCCATTTTAAGTGGGTATGTGTAACTCCATTTGCTTTTAATGAGTTATATGAATGCACAAGAAAATCACATATAATGAGTGTATGATGAATCATCAGTTTCAAAAATAAAGTTGATTGCCAACACTAGCACAATCGTAATGTTGAGGTCATGGCTTCAATCTGGAAAAAAAACATCTCAAAGATAATTATTTTGTTTTGGGAAAATAAAAACAAAAATTATATTAACTTCAACTGGTAATGGAGTAAAAGGTGCTTGCAGTCTGGCTCCTGAGGTCATAGGCTATTTGTGAAATGCAACACCTTTTCCAAGACCTTTCAAGGAAATAACCTTAGCAATGATGTATGGTACAGCCTAATAGTCTAAGAAGAGTCTTTTGCTGACCACTTAAATAATCATGTGCTCAGATTCCCCACATTTTACGATGTCACAAAATGCCGTAATCCATAAATCTTTGGTAAATACCTACTTATCTCTAAAGCACCTACACATACTGTTGACAATGTTTCTGCAGAACTGTAAATTCTTACTAGTTACAGGTATTTTAATGTTTCTGCAACTCAGATATTTGCTGATGTGCCTTAGGAAGAAATATGCTCAAGGCAAAATTTTTACTTTATTGCTGTCTGTAATAGGCAGATATTTTTCTTGCAAGGGATTTCCTGCAATAAATACCATTGTCATTCTTACTACTGAAGTTGTTGCCTTGAAACACCTTGTCCTGAAATACTGCCTTTCCAAGCCATTATTCTATAACTATTTCAGCTTTTGACCTAGTTACATACAGCATACAGAATGCTACTATTTTCTTTCCCCTATTTCCAGGGAAAGGACTAAGCAAAAATATTTATTATTCAGGTCAAAATTGTTAATTTAGAGATACCAGGAGACAGGTGCAAAACATCTTTGTCTGAGACAGTACTTTGGCACCAGCTTATATTAACGGGCATATTCTAGCTCACATCTCTTCCATTTTATATTTCCATCTCAAAATTACTATATCTTCCTATGGAAGTATCTGTTGATTCTGTTACTGCTCTTCTACTCTTGTAAGGTTTTCTTCTTTCAACATTCTAGATTTCATTAAAATGGATATAGAATAATCTTTGTGCTGTATTTGTGGAAACACAAGCAGAGTAGAGGAAAAGAAAGGTTCAATAGGGATAATCTAGTCAAGACAGTAGCCACATTCAGCCACTTTGATATATGCTCAAAACAGCACCTATAGTCCATGTCTGGATACAGAGGATAAACTGTTCTGTTTCCTGTCATAGAGTTATCTCAGCCCAACGACTTACAGTGAGTTCTGCAGAGAGGACTGTGGTTGACATCTTCACAGGGTAGCCTGAAATAACCTCAGCCAGCTGAACAGACTATGCATAGCATACAATTTAAATTTGTCCTTGTATTGAACAATTTTGTTCACAACAAAACTTGTTGGGAAGCCAGTCAAGTGTGGCAGATTAAATCCATTTTTTAACCAGTCTGAGCTGTTGTTCTCTTTCCTCATTATAATTTTGCCCCAATACTAGTTAGACAATTTTCATACAATATTTGACAATATTATATTTTTGTCTTGCAAAATACAAAAATGCTTCATTAGTATCCCAGCTCTCAGTGCAGTCTTCTATTTTAATTTGTTTTCCCCAAACCGTCTCTTTTTTTCATTCTGAAATGTAATGCTTGCCTTACCTGAAATGAAATGTTTGCTTTCTCACTGGAGTGCTGTAACTTCCTGTTTGCAAGTACTAAACACCATGCTCTTTAAGCCGCAGTTGCTATTAATAAGGGCTTCGATGACTGACAAGTCCCTACTTCATGCCTCTTTATTTTACCCATGGGAGATAGCTGAGCTTTATTGTTTGATTTGTGTACATTGACGTTCGGATAGCACTGGCCACTTCCATTTCGGTTGGAGTGGAAACACATTCCTTACTGGCTCCCGATTAAACATTTGTTTGGCAATTTTTATGTCCACTCAGAATCTCTTTCTTTCTAACTACTTAAACACTGCTCTCATTTTTTGTCATTTTCTAATCTCACATACTCTTCTGAGTGTGGGAAGAAAAATAACTCCCATATGCCTCGTTCTCCCTTAGCTTGCCCAGTTCTTCCAAAATGTCTCTGTATAATTATTGTGCTGTTAAACAACCTATCCAGAATTCCTTAGAAATTTACTTCTTATCTCCCTTGGAAGTAAATCACAGTTTAATCACCTGCCAAAGCTGGTATTAAGTGTCCAATTAAAAAACAAACCTTTGCAGCTTATCACTTTATGTGGTAAGGAACAGGTGTGTTTTAGGTGACTCCTGGGCCAATGTCTATTGAATTATCTGGTAGGACTCCCACTGGCTTCAGAGGGTGATGAGGCAGATGGTGAGGATTTGTTTGGGGTAAGAACTAGATGGATATCTTCTGAGCCTGGCTAACTCCCCCAAGGCTGATTGAAGGTTGCAGGTCCCAAATTCTTAAGGATCTGTCCCTTTTCCTTATTATATTCGACAGCCATACAGCTGGGATTTTGCACGTTGAACAGAACTGGAAATGGCAGGTACTTAAGAAAGCTTCATTAAGAAGAGCTGCTGGAAGGCTAGGGGATCACTGGCCCAGGCTTCTTCACCCTGTTTTTAGATGGTGAACACCTGCCACTGCAGCGCCCAGTAATGTTACTGCTGTTGTCTGACTGATGGATTTGGCATGAAGTTTGTCCTGGCAGCACCATTACGGTTGTTCCATTATTCATGAGAACAAAGTCAGCACAATTTTGTGCAAATGACACCAAGAAACTGTTCCAAGAAAGTGTTCAGATGACGTTGTTGGGCATTCAGGTGGGTTTAGGCTGGGGAGGTGCTGACATTTCCCACCACTCCTCAGGACATTTCAAAACTTCACAGAGAGCAGGCAGCAATCAGCAGAGCAGCAAAGTCTCTAGACTCAGATCACACCTAGAGAGATTCGTCAGAGGAAAAAAAAAAAGGGGGGGGGGGGGGGCAACATTCTTATTTGCCTTGCCTTTCCCTGCCCATGCTTTAAATCTGATCCCCAAGTGGCACAGCAGAGCAGCACCAGTTCTCTTTCTGGGAATCTCTGTATCTGGGGAGGCGACCGGCTGTATTTGCTCATTATTGATCTGTAGGTATTCCATCACTGCACACAAAGAGAGACTATTTTCCTTATATTTGTGCTGTCCTGTTTGCGTGCCAAGGATGAATTCACATACAAAGCCATGTGCTGTACATAAGAAGTGCAGAATCCCTTGTAAGCTTTTCTGGTCACCACCACCAGCCCAGCCGCATGCAGTGCCACTGCCCAATCATTCCTACAGACACCACTGACTCCCCTCTTTTACTGTGCACTGTTCTTCTGTGGTGCTGAAGAATGCACTGCACATGCTGCTCTTTGCAGATACCTTCACTCTTTAATCTTTTATGCAATCTGTACACGTGATGTGTGCTAATTGGCAGGGTTTTTTTCTGTATCTAAATGTTGTCATTCTACAAATGGGCCATTTTGTCATAAGAGGGTTCAAAAACTATTTCTTCTCCTTTACTAAATGTCCTAGAGGTAACGCAAATCACAGAAAGTTGTGACTGAATGGAAACTTCAAGTCTTTAGCTGTACTTCTGATTAACTCTGCCACTACAATGTACAAAGCCCTTTCCAGTGGGCATTGTTGCAGATGGATACATCTGGGTCAGACCTTGAAGACCCTGCCTGAGGAAAACTCCCACTGAACTCAAGTCCAGAGTGAGAAGGGAAGGTAGACCCTAAAATTCTCTTCAAATAAATCAGGGCTGATTATCAGTGAGTGATGAAATGACCGTTTTTGCACAATGATATGTACACATTTGGCTGTTTGAGTTTTTTGTAGTTACATTCATTTCAGTCATCCTGTTAAATGAAAAACAGATGCCACCATCAAGTATTAAAGCTCACAAAGATGGATTTTCACATTTCTTTTAGTGAGTGTTTTTATCAATAATACACATGAAAAGGGCCTGGGAAGTTTTATTACATTAATTTAGCCACCATAAATCAACACAGAATGCAAAACTCATTTAAATTACCACCTTAGGGCCAACACAGGAATGATGAAGTGTTATGTTCCAACCCTTACTGTGGATTTGGTGAAAATCCTCTCTTTAAACATCGGTGAAGTGATCATGAGGGAGTAAGGACCGATGGACTTTCTGACAGCTCTCTTCTCTCATCCAGAGAAGACAGAGAAGCAAAGGCAGCCCTTGTGCAAAGGCAGCTCACAGTTGGGTGTGTGCTATCAGCCCCTGCCCAGGTCAGTGCAGAGGAGAGATGTGGCTACATGGTGTTTGCTCAGCCTCAGCAAAGCTCATGTTTTCACCTGGGAAAGACACCAGTTTAATAGCTCGTGTGTCATTCTGTGGAGGAGTCATCATGCAAAGGGGATTTGAGCTGTTGTAGGCAAGCCAGAAGGATGCATGTCACCCATGGGCGAATGTGTGCCACAGGTCCTGCCCACCACACTGCCTCTCCACAGGGGTCCAAATTGACATAGCCCCTGGCTACAAAGGTAGGACTCTTTTGGCTCGTTCGGCTGGTGCTTTTAGCTCTAGAGGGCTGAAAACCCCGGTTCAATCCATGCTCTGTTAGCCAAGATAGCAGCAGTCACAGATGCTTTCCTAATCCAGCCACAGCTTGCATCTCACATCTCAGCCTTGCTTTACAGGAATCCCCTTTGGCTGTGTAATTGCTGCCATCCTCATACAGTTGTATAATTTCCTCTTATGAATTAATAATAATAATAAATAACATTAGCCATTGTTTTTATTTCTGGTTGTTATTAATTGCTTGCTCAAACAGTCCTTGGCCTTCCTACAGAAATGGCCAGCACTAAAACCAAGCAGAAAACTGTTATTTTGTTAGAATACTGTCAGATGCCTCCTGAAACCAGTATTGAGACCACCAGTTCGTTCCAGAGAGGACATGCTCAAAAACTACCAGATGATCATGACTAATTGGTTCGTGAAGTCAGGTTAGTGGTCTAAAAGTAAAAGGATTTATTTTTTTGTTTGCTTGCTTAATCTCAACACCAATCCTCAGAGCCAGAACTGTTCCATTTTTGTCCCTCCATCAAGCTGTGGTTACACTGATTCGTCAAGATGGTTTGAAATTCTTTTCCCCAGTCCTTTGAGACCAGAGGCTTCTTTGTTCTTTAATATTTTCCTCTCCTCGGTATATTTTAGGATGGTTCTCTAACCCTGTCTTGTTAAACCTAATTGGACAGGACCTTAATCGGGGTGACTACATCGAATGTCATGTTTTCCTCCTCTCTGACCAGTACTGTACCCACTTCCAGGAGCTATTCTTTTAGAGAAACTGTTTCTTAGGAAGTACAAATGTTTGGAAAACAAATTAGCTCCAAATGTGACTAGCCACTCACCCATAAGTCATGATTTGCCTTTTTTCCCATGCTTTGTTTTTTTGTACCAGTCAAAGGAAAGCTAAAAACAAAATAGATTAAATGTTTTCGCAGCATAGCATCAAAGGCTATAATTTTGTCCATTCACATAATTTAAACAAGATCAGGCTTAGTGAATACTTGGAAGGGACCCACTGTAAATTCACAGGAAACCTAAGTATTTCAGGAACGGATGGTGTCTGTGCAAAATAGGCAGTTAGTGCTGAAGCGATGCCACAGTGTGGTTTTCAGGGAAAACTGTGAAAAATTAATCAGTTTGATTAGATCTGGTAAAAAATAAGGAAACATTCTGGACATAAGATTTATGATTTCATTTAAAAGAAGCGAGATTCATTTACTGCAGCATATCTTTTCAAAGAGCTTTGAAGGGGAAAATGGTACTTTCCAGTCGCTGAGTGTTGTTCACATTGTTGTTTTTTCAGCAGCTATTCTGCTGACTGAAATGCAAAGCTAGTTTCTTGATTCCATGATACTTTCCAAAGCACTAACTACCCTGCTGAAGAAATGTGCACTGTGAACTAATTATCCAGTGAAAACAAGCCTATTTTTCTGCTTGTGAACTGTCACAGCAGAACGTGACTTCTGCAAGTACTGAAGCTGGTAAGTTACAACACCTTGTTTATTTGTGATGATAACTAGGAAAGACAAGAAACCCTTGATAAAAGTAAGTAAATAAATAAATTAGGCTGGAACTGAGGGCTTCCCCAAACCTTTCTGAGGATGTTCAAAGTGTGCAGCAACACGCTGTCTACCTCCCGTACCGACAGCAGGTCTTCTCCAGGCAGCTGAAGCCTGGTGAGCACTGGCAGGCCTGGGAGGCTGCGTTCAGTTAGCGTGGGAGCAAGGCAGCAAGAGAACTGCAAGCTCCTCCTCATGTCCAATGGGCTCGTCAACCCAAACATCTTACATCCGTTGCACTGGAGTCCTGGTGAGATACTACGTCACTCAGCAGGAAAAATAGTCTCATTTGGATCATCCAGATGCAATCCCAGGAGCTTATTAGCGAAATTGTGTTTGAAGACATTGAATCGCATTCAGTTATGTCGTCTAAAAGTTGCCCAATTCCATATCTTACGTATTCCGCTTTGTGGTTGTCCACTTAAATGCTTTTGCACTGTTCATGAAAGCATCAATTGCTCTGTAAAGGCTAAATAAATACATAATTGTGTTTCAGCAATATAGCTTTCCCCAAAACAATTCTTAAAAACATTCACAGATAAACCCATTGCCATTTAAACTGTGTCTAAAACATGAGTTTTTATTCAGGGTGAAATCCTGGCCCCAATGAAATCAATGGGAGTTTTGCCATTGACTTCAGTGGGGCCAAGATTTCTCCCTTGATGCGCATGATATATTTTTCCTGACATTTAGTATGATGAAACAGCCCTGGTTCTGATTAGCCCGGGGTATAAATAGTATCAGTCAACTAGAGCAAAATTCAAATCAAACCTCAGGCATCTTTGCTGATGCCGCTTTGTTTCTGAGAGCTGAATACTAGAGAAGAGACCCAAGTGGCTATTTGGAGGCAAGGACCTCGTCTGAATCATTTTTGGTGGATTTGAATTTAACCATAAATCAGTGCACGGGGAGCAAAGGGTTAGTAATCATGGAGACATCTATTCATATGTCTTGTGACATACATTTTTCCAGCGTGAATTCTTCATTAAAAGAACCCTTGATGTCTCACAGCTTGTTACCAAATTGGGCCTTGACTCTTAATATAATTTAGATGTGTTTAAAATATGTTACTCAGAAAAATCGTCTCTGCATTTATGAAAAATATATACAATAGTATTTGGAAGAAATCTTCTGGTTGTTTTGACAGGTTTCACTTTTTAATATCTTACAAATGAGCATATGAATATATTTTAACCTGTTGCTTTATATTTCAGTCAACAGTACTGTAGGGGAGAGCGGCACAGCTCATCTTCCGAGACCATTCAACAAATTACTTGCACATTGCACAGCAGAGAAAAATATTTCTAATCCTTCCCTAGAATTCAGATGGATTTTTTTTTTACACAAAAGGAAAAAAATAAATGGGACAGTGTCATCAGAAAGCAAAGGAAAAAAAAAATAATGGCGCGACGGCGGAAGAGACGAATTGAGGCTAAATGCGAAGGGAACCGCTGCGACACGTCGTGCACTTCTCAGAGCTAATCCAGCAATTTCCAGGGCCTCCTTGCGTAGGTTCCCCAGCCCACGCAGTGCCCTACACCACTGCCGAGCATCTTCGTGCTGCTGCGGCGCAGCAGGGCCCAGCCAGGCAGCCCTGGCACGGCTCCGCTCACCGCGGCCTGCTCGCCGGCCTGCCCTCCCACTCCTTCGCCTCACTGCCGTCCCGCTATCTGGCTCTGCCGCACATGTGGGGCTGCGATATGTCTGAGGGAGACGATAGAAAATAAGGACCTGTTATTTGCCTGCTATTCAGGCAAAACTCCCACTGGCATCTATGAGGCCTTAAATAGTACAGCATGTTGCAAGTGGAATTGTTTATTGTGTTCAGTCAGAGCCGGCTACAGCCAGCTCTCACTACTGACTCAACTACACGAAAGAGCTCACCCTCCTGTCATCCCACACTGCAGCGCTCACTGGGCCCAGTTCTGTTTCCACTTAAGCGCTGGAATAAATGGAGGCAAGGCAGCTCCACCATCTCCTTTCACCCCATCTCCGAAAGCAGCTAGAGGCCTGGAAGACGGAGAGAGCGGGTCAGGCTCTGTGCCGGCATCAAGGTCTGGCTGCCTAGGGCCAGCTGCTGCTGTAGCTTGCTCCCCTGAGCTCCAGCACTTCAAAACCACAGAGCTGCTCTGGGTGAGTGCCAGCAGCAGGATTCGGCCTCTCATGGGCCAAGTGGATGCACTCGCCCCTGGCTCTCGTGCTTTGCCCCGTAGCAGCATCCAGACACAACCCCGTAGCCTTCTCCCAACATCTGCACACATCTAGCACTGGCTGGCATTAGGGCTTGCGGGTACTGCTGCAATTTACTCAGCTTTATAAGTTCTTCTTGCAGCCCTGTTCACGCATGCTACTTGGCAGTGCTGCATGCAGCAGGTTGCATTCTTGTTTTAGTGGTGTTAAAATTCATCTGGTATCTCTTTCTTGCTAAGTGCAGGTAGACACACACTCTTGAGTGAATAGGATATGCTCCACTTGTGAAGTGTAGAAGCAGGTCAATAGACAACTTTCAAAAGGAACCATTTAGGATAATTAAGCAGCACATACACACCAGCAAGAGTTTATTTTGTATTGGAAGGCATGTGGTTAGGGAAACAATAGCAGTTTTTTCCCTAGAGAATGTTAATTAAATTGAACACCCTGGAAAACTGAACTATTCTTACCACAAATCTATAAATCAAACTGTTCTGTTTGCTTAATATAATGCTTTGCTATTCTAGTCACACTGAAGTGGGCCAGCCGCACAATGCCAAGATATTTCCATGATGAGCACATTAGAAACACTGATTGACTATAGATCTTATGGATGTAAGGCCAAGCCCGTATCTCATTTACTCCAGAATAACTAAGATGAAAATCTGGCCCACACTGTTCAGATTAGTACATAAATAACATGAAAGGTTTGCGAGCTCTCTAACAGATGCATTATGTACTTGTTAGTTGTGCCGCAGAAGTCCCTGGCAGCTTCAGACACTGGCCAGGACTTTGCTGTGCTAGGTGCTGTACAAATACGGAGGAACAAGGTTTGTCCTTCTGTTTTGCCAGACTAGCTTGAAAACACCTGCACACACAGGGACAGCTTCAGGTATCCTTGAGATATTCCGCAGTGATCCAAAACCTGGGGAAAATTGTTCCCCTTTTCTTGATTGAGCTGTGACTCAGGTTCCCAAGGAAGACCCTTGGCATTCCCATTATGCACAGTTGGGAAAAAAAAAAAGGCATTTTAATTATAGTCTGCCAATTTGCCACTTAAATCTCACTCAAATTTAGACTTAAAAAAAAAAAAAAAAAAAAAAAAAAAAAAAAAAGATCAGAAAGTTCATGTTCTGAAAGGAGTTTTACATGTGCTGAGGAAATAAGTTTAATAGCAGGCTCTGTGCTCTTTGAAAGCAACGTGTGTGAGCGAGCGTGTGTCCCTGAGACTGTGGCAGGCATTACGAATGGTCACGTAGTGAGAAACAAAGGAGCCACACCAGTGTTCACTGGGGTGCAGCACAAACCAGCAGTGGGTCCGTATCTCTGGGAGAGGTTCTCCTTAAATAGGCATGGTCCAAGAGATGCGTAATTGTTAACGGTCCTCGCGACATTCAGACGATTTTCTGGGCCATGTATGGATCACAGAGCCTGTATAAGTCAGCTGCACAAAAATATAAAGTAATCTAGAGTCAAATACCATAGGAT
Source organism: Netta rufina (assembly GCF_964035555.1). NCBI lineage: Eukaryota > Metazoa > Chordata > Aves > Anseriformes > Anatidae > Netta > Netta rufina. The sequence goes on along the minus strand of NC_140130.1, from coordinate 30,818,236 downwards.
CATAGAAGCAGGAAGGCACACACGGACACTGAGCACCTCACTTGGCAGTGGCATGCCTGCTGTGCCGCTGGCTGGTTGGATGCCACTACATGGTCACCTGCAAGGCATCCCAGCAGTGAATGTCAGGGCTTCTGACACCAGGCACACACCAAAGGCAGCCTCATTTATCATGATGTGTAAATTCTCCTTATTGAAATAAATAATAATAGTAATAGTAATAGTAACAGTAACAGTAACAGTAACAGTAACAGTAACAGTAACAGTAACAGTAACAGTAACAGTAACAGCAATAGCAATAGCAATAGCATGTCTCAGCATGACAGACACAAATTTTGCACAAATTTCTGCATCCATTCTTTTTCAAGCAAAGCTCACTCAGTGCCTTTCCATCACTCCTCATCCCTGGGCCAGAACTGGAAGGGTTCCCACTGTTTGGCCCAATGACTCTGTTCAGAACAGCAATCTTATCATGAATTAATAATTCACGGTGACAATGGAGAGGCAGGAAAAGACGAGGTGGTATTTTGCGTCACCCTAAAAATCTAAGAAAATGTGCCAGTGCAGAGCAAGGACCATAAGCATGTGCACAGCTCTTTCACAGCTGTGTCACAATTTGCTTATCTGCATGTGTGAGACAGCATGTAAAACCATTATTTAAGAGCATGTAGATTTGCTGGTCTGTAGCATATAACCCAGATATGCTACATATATCCACTGGAACGATTTAGCTGCTACTGGGTTGAAGCTATTTCTTGTAAAAAAGACAGTTCTTCTGCATCAAAACAACGTCATGAGGTGAACATAGCTGGAACTTTCCAAAACATGTAATTTAGCCTTTTTAAGAGACTTATTTTAATTCTGACATGTATTAATGTTTCAGGCTTTCTCGCAAAATATGCAGAAGTATGTTATATTAAGAGAGAGGTCTCAAATGAACCACAGTTGTTCAGCCAAGCACCAGTCACATCACAGGAAAAGATGAGCAGTTCTTTCTTGCTCTTATTTGACCCTTCCAACATTGTATTGTCCCAGCTAATGAGCTGAACATTTTTGCTGATTTGTTATATGTAGCAAATATAGAAGCAATGAAACCCATCTGTGTAATTTATTCATTGATTCGGACTCGAATCCAAGTGTGTTCTGAGCAGCTCATCTCTGTGTGCATGTGCGAGATGGAATAGCTCATCAGCAACAAAATGCCTTAAACTTACCTGCTTGAAATATCTGTGGATAATTAAAAAAATAAATAAAGTAATTAATTGCTTAATTAAAAAAAAAAAAAAAAAAGTGTCTCCTTGTGAGTGACCCAGCAACCATTTCAGAAATGGTGACTGTTTCTGTTCAGTAAGGGACACTGGCCTGGGCCATATGGTTGTAGTAAGAACACAAGATCATTTTTATCAGTTTCCCAGTAATTCCTTCAGTTTTTAAAAAATAATAATAATAATAAAATAAAAAGGAAGTATGAAATGCTGCAATAAAATAAAGCAAACTAAAACACACTTTATGTCTTCCGCTTGGTGCTGACAAAAATACACCAGGGTGGTGGTAGTTCTGTGGGTCCCATCTGATTTCCACTTTCTGTAAAACAATTTTAATCTGGGGACAAGCCGTGATTTCTGCCCTGAGCTCTTCAAAACACTGGCAATTCCAAGTCACCTGTTAAAAATCATTTAGTGTTTTCCTTTCAGCTATGCAGGGGCCTATCTCTTCCTTCAGATGCAAAGTAACCTTGTGAAGGAGTTGTTTTTAAACAGTTGGTCTCAGCCTGTTTGAGTTCCCTTTGTGGAACTCAGCACCGGGGTGCTTGGCGCAGGCTGCGGGCGCTGCACCGAGGCTCCCACCCAAACATTCCCGCCTGTGCGAGCAGGACGGGAGCTCCCTCGGCACGTTGTTATGAATGAAGGAAGGAGGTTTGTGCTAGCCAAGTTTCTGGAGGCAGCGGAGGGGTGAAGGCCTACGTATACCTCCAGAACTTTCCGATCACACAGCCGTTTTCTGGCCGGGACGTGCAGAGGCAGAGATGCTGAACAGCGCTCGCTGCTCTGCAGAGCCCCTCTGGTTCTTCTTTCCAGTGGGCTGGTGCCAAACCTGACGTGAGCCAAATGAAAGAAGGGGAGAAAGTGCTCCAAAAAAACTGGGAGAACACGTTAAACCACAGGCTATACACTGCACTCAGCAAATGGGGTCACAGCCTGGCTGCAGGGCAACTGGCTTCCCCCATCCTGGAGCTTCGCAGCCCCACCAACTCTGAGATAAACCAAAGACTTTTTTTTTTTCTCTGCTCTGTACTTTTGCTTCTCCCCTCCTTTCCTGGCTGAGTGCTGGTGACAGCAGACTCCCAGGTCACTGGCCTGGGGCTGGGAACCCCTGCCACACTCACCACTCATTGCACTATGGTCCTATGGCACCATTTGCATGCACTGCCCCCCAAAAACACAAGATTGCTGGCTAAACCTGCCCATGCACACTGTGGCTCATCGTCTCCCAGACAAATGTCCTTGTCCCTGCCTCCTCACCTGGACAGCACAACCCCAACCACCTGGTGCCCAGCCAGGGAGGCAGGGGAGAGGCTGGCAAGGCCCTGAGCCTCCCTCTGCATCGGCTTCAAGCTGCTGCTCTTCCCCTTCAGCCAGCAATTATGGCGAGAAACATCTGAATCAACACAGCATCATTTACTTAAAGAATTGACAGCCCTTCCACTTGAACTGCTTTAAATTAGGCGACACCACATTCTTTTCCTCCTGTGTGTTTTGTTTTGTGACACCTCCCTCCCCCCACACCCTTTATTTTGTATAGGAATATATAATTGCAGTCATTTGCCCAGCCCAATGCGGAACATCTTGGTGGAGGGCGAGGGGGGAGAGCAAGCCGGAGAAGGGAGGCTGAGCGGGGAGGCTGAGCAGGGAGGCCGGCCTCACTCCCACCTTCTGCGGGAGGCTTCGGACAGCTCCGGCGGGACGGGACGGGACGGGACGGGACGGGACAAGGAGAGAAGGGAAGGGGAGGAAAAAGGGGAGTCTGGCAGAAGGGGGGGCCGGCAGGGAGGGAGCTGCTACCTTCCGGCCGTGTGCAGATGGAAAAGCGGGGACATCCACATCAAATGGCATACATGCATAAAGGCAGAGCCCTTCGTTTGCAGCAGGCATGATTAAACGGAACGGCTCGGGAAACCTCCTGTATGAATATTTCATGTTAAATGATGCGATCCCCCTGAAGGTACAAGAGCCCTTCTTAATTAAACCGGTGTAAACGTTGCCTGTTACTCCTTGCTCATTAAATCGCGGGCAGGAGAGGGAAGCTGCCTGAATTTCTGCCTGGTGCCCCAAAAAGACGAAGCGGCCCCGTTCCGTGGATGGGGACACGGGGGCGGTGTCGCAGGTCCCGCAGCGCTGCGCGCATCCCACGGGGAGCGCGCAGGGACCGGCTGGGGCAGGGACAGGGACACGGGGACACGGCGGAGCCGGTGACCGCGACACCTCCTTCCTGGGAGGGGGGGATCCCAGGAGGGCAGCGCTGAAAACCGGCAGTGACCAAGGTGAAGGCTCGGCTCCAGCATCCCATTGTCGCATCTCCGTCCTGCCCCGGGTCCCTCAGCGGGGGACCGGGGTTGTGGAGGGGGGACCCGGCACAAGGGAGGTCGGGCAGCCCCCCCGGACCCCAAAACATCCCCGGTCCCCTCGGTGCTCGGTGCTGCGCGGGCGGAACGGCCCCGCCGCCTCGCAGGGGCTCGCCGGGGTCGCTCGCATCTTGCCCGAGACACGCGGTAAAAAAAGCCCGACCCCAAAACCTTTCGGGACTTCGCCACAATGGTGGGAAGAAAGCGGATTTCCGAAAGCCCTTGACTCTGCCGAAGGCAAATTGGCGTGAATCTCCCAGCCGGTCCGCGGCTGAACTCGCGACCCTTCCCTGTACTCCCTGTGACACTTCTGGGTGACATCTTCATCAAGTGCCACGCTGCGAGACGGGCTCTGCTCTCACACTGCTTCCCTTTCTTCCCTTTCCTTCTTTTGCTTTCCTTTTCTTTCTTTCTTTTTTTCTTTTTCTTTCTTCTTTCTTCCTTTCTTTTTCTCTCTTTCTGTCTGTCTTTCTTTCCTTTTGTCTGTCCTTTCAGTCTGTTCTTTTCTCTTTCTTTATTCCTCTCTTTTTCTATTCCTCTCTTTCTCTCTTTTTCTCTTTCTCTTTCTTTCTTTCTTTCTTTCTTTCTTTCTTTCTTTCTTTCTTTCTTTCTTTCTTTCTTTCTTTCTTTCTTTCTTTCTTTCTTTCTTTCTTTCTTTCCTTCAGTCTTTCAGTCTTTCTTTCTTTCTATCCTTTTCTTTCCTTTCTCTCTCTCTTTCAGTCTTTCTTTCTTTCTTTCTTTCTCTCTCTCTCTTTCTGATTTTAGCCAGTGCTATTTCTTAGATCTGGCTTCTTATTTTGCATTCCCCGGGAATTAAAGTAAAATAACGTTATTCTTATGAAAAGACCCTTTCAAGTGTTATTTGAGCAGCCGTTACTCTTCCAAATCCCGTCTTCCTCTTTCGTTCTTTTTTTTTCGTAGCTCCGAGGAACAAAGTCTGACAGCCCACGTAAAGCAGGCACGGGTCGGGCTTAAAGACCTCTGCAAAAAGGCAGCGGCTTTGCCGGGACAAGGTGGGCGATACAGGAGATAACACTCTGGAAAAGGCTTTTATAATCATATTTGGGTCCTAAATATCCCGTCATAGCAAACATCTCGAGCTTACATATGCCAAATAAAATAACCGTGATCGTGTGGATTATAAACGAGATCAGAGAAGAGTTTATCTGGGAATATCTCTCTCGCAACCCACAAGAATGCAGTTTCTTCCCTGCCTCTGATACCAACTTGCTGCTCGAAAGATAAAATAACAGCCGTGGCTGTATCCCCCTGCCCGGCCTTAGCGCAGTCGGGACTCCACGCACTCTGCGAAGCCAGCAAAACCACAAAAAGGTTGTTCAATTACCGATAAAGCTATGAATGAAAGCCACAAAAACAAGGGAATTCAGGACCTTCTCACTACTCGGAGGCTGGGCTCAGCTGCTCTTTCCAGACGCTCGGGACTTGACAGCTGAGTTTCCGTATCTTATCTAAATAGTTTGTTTGGGGCCAGGTCACCAGCACTCATTCAGTCAACGCTCGCAGTCAGAACTGAAATTGTTTTGAATTCTTCCTGCGTTTTTTTTTTTCTTTTTTCTTTAACACTATTATATGGCCAAAAAATAAATAAAAAAGCGGGTGAAACCGAGCACCGCCGATCTCTCGGGGATGGCTGAGCCTCCCCGGGGGGGTGGGTGCTGTGCCGGCCGGGGGTGCGGAGAGGGGACGGAGGGGCACCCACCCTGCTCTCTGCTCTCCAGGGACGGAGTCCCGCTATCTCCGGGCAACAGGAGCCGGGGATAGAGGGACGGGTTCCCTCACAACCCCCGAAAGGGCGTTTAGGGACGTTTTGGGTCGGCTCCGCGGTTCCCTGCCAGATGCGCGCCGTGCTCGGGCACAAATTAGGTAAAGATGAAGGGTCCGGGCTCCTCCCTGCCGCCCCCCATCCCTCCCCCGGCTGACACCGAGCTCCTGACCTCTGCCTTCGAGACCTTCTCTCCTTCTGCGGGGAGGCATCGTCCCCTCTCACCCCCCCCGCAGGGAGCATCGCCCCCATCCCCAGAGCGGCTCCCCGGGGGCAGGAGCCCTTCCCCGGCCACCCTCACTCCCAGACACTCGCTGGTTTGGGATCCCCAGGGTGACAAAGACCGAGGGTGACATCAGATCCCGGCGTGTGCGGAGCATCGCGGGGGGGGGTCCTGGAGAAACGGGGGCCGGAGCTTTTCTCTCCCTGTCCGCCCAACAGGGGAGGGGGCTGCCTGCAGCCTCCCACCGCGCTGCAGCCCTGGGGCCGGGGGACTGGGTGCCTGAGAGCCCCCCGGCTGTCCCCAGCGACAGCTCCTCGTTATTTAACTGTCCCAGGGACCAAATCAGCCCGTCTTTCTCTCGGTCCCCCCTTAGGGAAGGAAGAAGGATTAATCCTGGGGGCGACGTGCAGAGCATTGGTGGAAAAGCGTGGACTTTGTTTTAAGACATCAAAGGGGAAGGACATAAAAGGATGGACACTACCTTCCAATACACTTTACTTAGCCGGTGACAAAAACTCCGGGCATGCAGTGAATGCGTAATTACCCCCATCTGAAAATTCCCTATCTAATTTGATATTTGGTGCTCAGCAGAAGCTAGCCTTCGTAAATAATATACAAAGTAAGAAACCTAATCCAGCAGGCTAGAATGTTTAATTCATCATTATGCGAGCTAATTGGAAGGTGATTATATGGTAATTGCTCATTAGTGGTGTATATTTATCGCTGTACCTTATGTCAAGGCCATGGGAATTGTGTAGAGGCTGTTCTCTCATTTCAAGGCTCAGTTTCGGGAGCAGGAGCGAAGCGGGCCGGATCGAGTTCTGCCCGACGTCAGCCCCGCCGCTTGCGGTGCCCAGCGCCCCTATAAAGCCGGGAGAGCTCGGGGGGCGCGGGGCAGAGCTGGGAGCAGAGCCGAGCCGTGCCATGCCATGCCATGCTATGCCATGCCGTACCATGCCGTGTGGCCGGCCCGGGGACAGCGAGGGGCAGGAAAGCGGGGGGCTCACCCGCAGCCCCCCGGTCTCCATCCCCGGGGCTCCCGCAACAGGCGCTAATTGCAGCAAGGTGATTAAAAGCCAGCGGGGGCTGGCGATTAATGGCCCATTCTCTTTCCAGAGGAGGACCACGGCCTGGGCTCCCCGACTAAGCCAGCTGCCCCGCCAGAAGAAGGGATGGGTTGAGGCCGGGGGCCAGGGGGTGCCCTAAATTCCCACCTGCAGCCCTTGGCAGGAGTAAATGGGAGCTGCAGGAGCACCGAGCAGGGAAGGAGGGCTGCTGGCTAAGGGGGCAGGGGCCGGGAGATGCTCCTTATCGGGGAACGCTGCCCTGACTTCGCCTATTTCCTACCAGCCGGGCAGATAGGCCGTTCGCTAATTAAGGGGAACTGCTAATTTCCGCCAAGCCCTGCGAGGTAACGGCGCGATCCATCAAAGGGGGGAGGTAAAAGGAAAACAGCGTGGCGAAACGCCCCGAAGAGAAGGCTCCGAAGGGACCTGCCCTCGCCCCCAGAGCGGATCGGGGGACAGGAGAGGGGTGCGGGGGGGCGAGCCGGGAGAGGAGGGGTGGTCGTGGGGGCCGGGAGCCGCCGGCTTTGTTCGAGGGAAAGGGTTAAAAACCCCAAGGCGAGAGGGGCAAGATCCCGAGTGCGGAGCAAAGCTGGGAAGCGTCGAGGTCAGGATCTGACCCTCCCCACCTCGCCATCTGCAAGGGAAGGGGCGGGAGGAGGCGGTGGGGACGGGGTTTGGGGAGGGGGCCCGCAACCAGGACCCCCACCCACCCCACCCCATCCCACCCCATTCCACCGCACCGCTTTGCGGCCGCTGCTCCGCGGTGACACGTCTGGGGAAGGGACGGGGAGGGGAGGGGGACACATTTAACCTAAAACAAGAGCAAAAGCCGGGGGGAGACCGCGGGGCAAGCAGCGGCTCCGCCACGCACCCACTCGCCAGCCCCTCGCCCCGCAGCCCCCGACTCCGCACCGCGCATCCCGAGCGGGGGGGGGGGGAGCGCAGCGGGGCCGGGGCTGGGGGCTCCAAGGGTAGAGCCCCCTGCACCTCCCGGCTCCTCCCGTCCGTCCGTCCATCTGTCCGTCCGGGGGCTGCGAGCAGGCACCCAAAATCGCATTCGAAAAAGCGGCAAAAATCCGCCCGAGCCTGCAATTCGCCACCCGAAACGTACCCTCCCTCCCCCACCCCGCGCAGTTATTTAATATAAAATGTATTTTTAAACACCGCTCGGATAGCATCTCGCCAATATTTATATTTCCACGTTGCCTGGCATCCACTGTCCCGCATTAGTCTTCTCCCTCTCTCTCCCTCTCTCTAATCCTGCCACTTTAAATAGATGAATTAATAAAGCAAATGAGGGTCTAATAAGCTGACTGTCCTGCCTATTGAGGCAGGGGGAGAGAGACTAGAAAGTGCGCCAAATTTGTTTGCAGTGGATCAAGGCTAGCCGCCTTTGCTTCACTTTCTTTATCTTAATTCCGACTTGAAAAGATATAATTATCTAGTTTGAACAGAGCTGCTATCAAATCCTTCTCTAGGCAAGGCAGGGGAGAGCTGGAGTGGATTGCAGTGTTCTGAGCCGCTTGGTGCAGCCGGAGATAGGGAGTAATGAAGTTGTGGAGTCCTGAGATACAAAGGGCATTAACCTCATTAGCATGAAACCTTTTCTTCTAACCATTGTGGGACCCTTTCAGACTCCTAATCCCCCCTATTTTCAAAGCTTGGTTTGTAATAAAGCTTTTAGGGTTTTTTTTCAAAGCTAATGGCATTCTCTGAAGATTTTATTGCTGTTACGCTACATAGGACGCTTAATTTTTTTCCCTCTCTCCCTCTTCTCTCCTCACTTTTTTTTTTTTTTTTTTTTTAAAGGAGGGGAAAAAGTATATGGTTCCTGCAGAAATAAGCCTTTTATCAAGATGGGAAACAATTTCTAGGAAGGCCCGAGTCTGCTGTTCAGCCGCGACCCGTTTAATGTTTGCCCATTTGCATGGGTTTGAAGTGGAGCGCAGGCTAACTTGGGCGAGGTGAGCGAGGGGAAATGTGCGCCCTGCTTCGCTGCCCGACCTGCACCGTCAGCTCTTCGGGAAGGGGGGAAGGCGACGGGAGAAGTTTACCTTGGGAATAGCTCCACGAAATAATTAGCCCGGGTTGAAATGGAAGGGACCCGCATTGCGACATGCGTCCGAGCCCTGCCTGGGCCTCTCTCGTGTTTGGAGCGCCGGTGAATGGAAAGTCACCGGGATTGTATAGGGAGCGATGGTTAAAAAAAATAATAAAATCGGATTTTTTTTTTTAAATAAAAATTTGCATAGTACCCGATAGAGCCAACACGTGCGCGGAATGTCTAATCTTAACTTTTCAAGGCAGGATGTTTAACAAAGCTCGTATTTTCGCGATGCATTGTAACTTCGCCTTATCACAGTGTAAAGGGTAGTCAGATTGTCCTAAATTATGTCCAACTAGCCCCCCTGGATCCACGGATTAAGAGATTAAAGGAGACCACTGGGCAATGCCTCCTCTTTCCCCTTCATATTCCTGGTATGATAATTGCCTAAACTGATTTGCACTTTCACAAAAGCTTGCAGGATTCTTTGTAGCTCGAACAGAGCAGACGAGGTTTCTCTATCAATGGAAATAAAACTGATTAATGCAGTCTATCAGGCTAAGGAGCAAATGAAGCATGAAAAAACAACTGTGTACCCCCAGAAAACCAGCTAGTTTCCTCAAGGACCCAGAACAACTTTTTTTTTTTTTTTTTTTTACTTTTTTTCTCCCCCCTAGGTCTTTAAGGCTGGAGTTTTCCGCAGAGCCCAGAATCGCTCCCGCAGCGGCGGGGACACGGGCGGCTGGGGCGCAGCCTCTGCAGCGACCTGCGGAGGGGATGTCAAAGACAAGAGCAGGGAAATTAAAAAAAAAAAAAAATCTTTCCCGCAAAATAAAATACATATTTCTGCAAAGGAAACCCCCTGCTGCAGCAGCACTCTCCCTTTCTGCCGGGCTGTTGCTGCGGACCAGCCTCCCATCGCGGCTCGGGTTCCGAGCGGGGAAGGGGCTGGCTTTGTTTTTCTGTGTCTTTTTTTTTTTTTTTTTTTTTTTTTCAAGGTGTTTATTTACGGCGAGTGGGGCTCTGCGGCTTATTTTTAGAGGTCTGTTTACAAGCGAGCGGCTTCATGAAGGCGATGCGCCCGTGGCCGCAGGAATGCGCTGCGCGGCTCCAGCGCCCGGAGCGAGAAAAAGTCTGGGGAGGGGGGGAAATAGATGGCTCCAAATTGTAGGGCATATTGATAAATCTTTATTGACAAAATATTGACAATGACATACTTCTTGGAAGTATATAGCGTGTTAGAATTCTAACAAATTAAACACAAAACACAAAAATATTTACATTCTGGTATAGAAGACATGAAGGAAACATTTGTCACTTTTTTTTTCCTTTTTTTCTTTTTTTTTTTTAGTAGCTCTATGATCTCGGAACGTTATAAGGTCAGTGCTTGAAAATTGCCCCAATGGCCATTAGGAAAAAAAAAAAAATCAATCCGCGATTTTAAGTCCTTTTTCTCTGGATCCTCTCAGCCTGGGAGGTGTCCCCACCGCCAAACCTGGTGGCAGGGTTTGCGCTTTAGTTGTGGTAAAAAATAATCACCGGCCGTTTTCACGATGGGGATATAATTGGAGAGGGGAGGGAGAGGGGGGGGTAATTTAATTTGATTTTTTTTTTTTTTTTGGCAGAAAAAGTTATCACCAGCCCCAGCCCCCCCGTCCCTCCCTGCCCCCCCCCCCCTCCCCCTCCCCGTGTTTGTCCATCGGGAAGGAACTCTATGCTTTGTTACTGCTACTTCATTTAGCTTTCACAAACACTTTGACGCCAGAAGTTATCATAAAATGTTTACAGACTGCACATTTCTCGTAAAATAAAATTAAAAAGCACACAGAACCTGTCTTAAAGGGAGAAAAATTACAATTCATTTCTGTCTTTAGGAACTGGGGTATTTTTTTTTTTCAAATTTTTCCTCTTTTTTTCCTTTTTTTTTTTTTTTTTTTTTTTTTTTTTTTATGCCCAGACGGCTTTACACATGCAATTCAAGTTTCTGAAACAGGTGTGGGTTTTGGCTGCTTATGGAAATTTTTCTTTTAAAGACGGAAAAAAACTGTGAAGTGCAAAAAACGTCCTGCAAGGTGGTACTATTTCTTTCTCTCTCTTTTTTTTTTTTCGTTTTTTTTTCTTTTTAAGATTTTTTTTTTAAGATTTTTTTTTCCGAATTTTTTTTTTTTGACGTTACGTTTTTAAAAGTGGACTGCGAGAAACGGAATACCTGTCAATCACCTCGTCCCGGAGAGTTTTGGCTCTGATTGACAGATCCCCTTTGCCAGAGTTGTGCCAGCGGTGCCCCAGCCTGCACCTCTCGCGGTCTCGCCCTCGCTCACTCGCGGCTGCCCTCCCAGACGGGGATGGCGATTTGATGAAGAAGATCCCGGTGTCCCTTCCCCGCACCGCCACGCCGGGGTGTGTGAGCCTCTAACACTTTATCTCGGTGGGGTGGCTGGCTTGAAAAAGTCCAAAAGTGCCAGTTCGTGTTTTTTTTTTAATCGTCCGACGTGACGTCGATTTCTTCTGGACTGGCTTGTTTGGTGGCGATCCTCCACCGGTTAATGTGATGAGTCCCTTTTTTCTTCTGTTGTGAGTCTGAACCTTCCTCCTCCAACTTTTGCCGCTTGAACTTCGTCCTCCTGTTCTGAAACCATACTTTTACCTGCGGGACGAAAGGCACCGCCCGTTAGCCCGCCGCCCTCTACCTGGCCTCTACCTTGGTCCGGGGACCCCCGCACCCCTGGGACCACCTGAGCACCTCCAGACACCTGCAGCAGCCCCCACAGCCCCCCGCAGGGCCGCGCAGTTTCCGCGCAGGGGTGCGCGCAGTGCCGCCGGCCGCCTCCCCGCACCGCCCGCCACGACGGCGGGGCGCCCCCCTGTACCGCTCCCCCTGGGGGCTGCGGGGCTCCAGCGGCTGGAAAGTGAGCCCAGGGATGCTCCGGGGACACCGGGTCGGTTGCGGGGTGTCCCCCGCACGGGAGCCCCCGGCCCAGCACGGTAGGGCACGGCACGGCGCGGCGCGGCCACCGGGAGCGATGCGCACAGAGCCCAGCGAGAAGCTCGGCCCTAAACGGGGTGTGAGGGTGAGATCTTGCTCTTGGAGAAGTGAATAAAATGAAACCAAACCAGACCAAAAAAAAAAAAAAAAAAAAAAAAAAAGGCCTAAATTAAAAACGTCCGGCGCTGCCCCGAGCGCCTCCGCAGGGCTCGCCGTCCAGGAGCGATCGTCTGACGGCGAAACCTGTCCTAAATGCCGTCCTAAATGCCCCCCCGGATTTGTTCAGCCCCGAATAAATCTGACTTAACCATCCGGCAGCTGACTTCAGTGCTTTAATTACAGATAGTATTGATCTGGGAGCTATCTCCAGGGCTGGCCACACTCCTCGTAGTGGCCAAAGGTAAACATTTTTTTTTTTCCCGAAGCAGTTTAAACTCTGGTTCTGTCTGAAAGTGCCTGATAAAGGCCCCAGCGAGGGGGGAAAAGGGAACTGGAGCATTTTAATAAGCTGGTTTAACCCGCTTCGCTGCCTCTTCAGAACAGAGACCTGCCCGGCCGGACACACATCTCTGCTGCATTTTCATATTCTCCAAAAGTCCCCCATTAAAAAGCTGAGCGGGGAACAAGGGGTGAGTTTAATTTGCTTTTAGTTTGCTAATTGAAGGGGAGGACGGTTCATTTCTGCACGCTGATCTCCCAAAAGGGAGCTCATTTGTAGGGGACTGGGGGTTTGACATCCGGACAAAAGACCCCAACCAGCTTCGGAATCAAGCAGCACAAAGACCACCTTAAATACAGCTTTCCAGTGGAAATAAGCCTGTGACCGGTCCCTTGTTCGGAGAACCTCATAAAAGTGGCGATCCCTTTTTATTGTTTTGTTAGGGAGACATTTTAAAACAAAAGCTCCAACCTCTTTATTGCTTCCCCCACGAAAAGGAGTTAAAAAAAAAAAAAAAAAAAAAAGTGTTACAACTTAATCCGCCCGGAGAACGCTCTGTTTACTGGGAACTTTGAACTAGGCTGCGGCTGGGTATTATTATTATTTTTTTTTAAAGTACAGTGCCCCATACTGTAGCGAAGACAATCCCCATCTGGAGCCCTCTCTCCACGATCCTCCTGGAAGGGCGCAAAACAAAAGCCCGGCAGCGGCACCAGCAGCACCACCACCACCACAACAACAACCCCCCCAAAAGCCCGGCCTCTCTTCCGGCGACGAGAAAACCCCGTGGAAAGCGCCCTCGCCTCGGGGCCGAGCCGTCGGGGCCGGGCCGTCGGGGGTGCCCGCCGAGCCCCCCGCTCCCCGGCCGGCCCCGAGCGCAGCGGGCTCCGCTGGAGCCCTGGACCGCGGCCAGGCGGCGGGGGGGTGAGGGTGGGAAGGGGGCTCATTGCCATCGGTAATTTCTCCGCTTTTATTTTGAATCGTCGTACCCTCCCCAGCTCGTTCCTCGTTTCGCCTCTGCCGGACCCGGGGCTAGAAATAAGCGCAAAGCTATCCAAAAAAAACGCATTTCCATCCCGGGATCCAAAGAGGTGTTTTGTTTTGTTTTTCCTTCCCCCTCCGCCTTTTGTTTTCTGGGCTTTTCCCCTAACTTGTAAATATTTTCGAGGGGCACACCGGGCTCTCAAAAAAAAACGAGCGGGGGCTCGCGTTTGCCATCAGCGTATCGCCATCCCCGCCGCTCCCTTCCCACGCCGGGGTCCCTGCGGTGGCACCCGAGCTCCGGGGCTTCCAGCGGCCACCCCAAGGAAGGCGATGGCCCTCAAAACCGAGCGAGTTTTTATCACACGCAGCCACACGGGGACGAGAACCACGTCGCCCCCACTTCGCGGAGGCCTAAACCTCCGCACGGGGTTTTTGCACGGGGTTTTCGCCCCCGTCCCCCGGCTTTTTCGCTTCGTCCCCGGCCGCAGCTGCTTCCCCTTACCTGAGTTTCCGTGAGGCTGAGGCTGTGTGCCAGCTGTTTTCTCTCTGCTCCTACTACATAATGGTTCTTCTCAAAGGCATGTTCCAGTCTCAGTAATTGGGATGGGGAGAAAGCTGTACGGATCCGTTTGGGTTTCCTGGCCAGTGCGTTGTGCAATAGGAAGCTCTCCGGGCTGGTTTCATTCCCTGGGCAGCAGGGCAAAACGGGGATTAGCAAAACACCTTCTCCAAAAGCACTCGAGAGGAGTTTTTAGCGCAAGAATTTGGGTCTCCCACCATTACCCGCTGGAGAGCTCTGCCTCTTCTTTCTCCCTCCCTTCCTCCCTCTTTCTCTCTCTTTTTCCCTTTTTTTATTCAGAAAGAGACTTTAAAAAATATTGTTTCGATAACTAGGTGCAAGCAATAAGTAGGGAAAGGAGAGAATGGGGAGAAAATCAAATCGTAAACATGAGGCAGGCAGCACTATTAAAAACACACGAGGAAAAAAAAAAAAAAAAAAAAAAAAAAAAGTAAAGGAACTGGCCAGAGCCCGGCTGCGGTGTCTGCGGCTTCATCCTACAGCTGCCCTGCTCTCTCTCACCCACCGTATCTCTCTGTGTTTGTTTGCTTATTTATTTCCTGGGAGGCAGGGCAAGGCTCCGAGCGCGGCCCCGGCACGGCCCGGCCCGGCCCGGCCCAGCACGGCTCCGCTCCGCCGCCGGGCCCCGCTTCCCTCTCCGGGGCCGCCTCCTCCACTTCACCCCCCTGGTCCCGGGGGGGGAACAAACTTCGGGGAGGCCCCGGGGTGCCCACCGGAGCCGGCCTGCTGCGGAGCAGGGATTTTTCTTTTTTTTCTTTTTTTTTTTTTATTTTATATACATATATTTTTTTGGGGGGGGTGGGAGGTCGCCCTCCCGGCTGGCCCCTGCATCTCCTCAAATCGGTCCATCCAAGGTGGAAAACCCACCGAGGGTCTCTCCCCGCAAGTGCCTTAAAAATCGTTGCAGCAGCAGGAGGAGGAGGGTGTGTTTGGGAGCAGGCTGTGGCTCAACACCGGGACGTTTCCGCCTTTCATCTCCCGCTCCTTCCCAATCGCCTGATGGCTGTGACAAATAATTTGGTGAGCGAAACCTGTAATTTTATTCTGCGAGGGTAATAATCCAGCTCGTATCTCGGTCCGCCTGGCTTCGGGGAGAGCGGCTCCTTTTCCAGCCCGGCTGCAGCGGCTGCGGAAGGCCAGGGAAAAAAAGGGGGCTCGCAGGTGGTTTGTTTTCGTTGGGAAATAACAAATAAATTTTGAAAAAAAAATAATAATTAAAAAAAAAAAAACGGAGTTCTCCGAGAGGAAGCTGATTTTTTTGTTTGTTTGTTTGTTTGTTCGCTGGTTTAACGAAAGAAGCAGGGACTGGACCCATTACAGGAGGAAATCTTCTCCCCCTTCGGAGAAGACGCTGCCGGTCGCAAAGGGTTAAAGAAGGGGGATTTTATTGATTGGGCGCCATTGGGTTTGGTTCTTTTCCCTCAGCTGGGCAGCGATCACTCGGCAGCCCGGAGGCTTGCCCTGCCTGCACCGGCCCTCAGTCCCGGCTCTCCCGGCAGCCCCAAATCCTCGGCTCTTTCCTGCGCTGGGCTTTTATTTTTATTTTTTCCCCCCTTCTCCTTCTTTGGGCTCCGTCCCAGTCCTTGCTGGGGCGCCACCCGCGCACCCCTCCCGGCTTTCGGGGTCGCTGCGGAGGTTTGAACTAAAATACCCAGGCGGCTTTTCCAGCCCCGCTTCTTTCGGGGAGCAAAAACCCGGGGAAGCCGGGGCCGGCCGTTCCCTGATCTTGCTCGAGGGGAACCCAAACCGAGAGCAAACCCGCAGCCGAGCTCGACCCGCCGGGCTCCGACGGCTCCCGGGGACCGGGGGATGGATAGGGGCCGGGGAAGGGCTGGGGATGGACGGGGGAAGCCCGGCCGCAGGTGGGAAAAGGGGGGAGAGGAAAAGTTGCACGTACCTTGGAACCTCTGGCCCAGATACCGGTAGCGGTGTATTAGCCAGGGGTAGAAGGTGGAGGGGTCCCTCTGCTGCGAGGCGAAGAGCGGGTGCGTGGAGTGCGAGGCGGGCAGCGGGTGGGCGGCCAGGGCGTGGGGAGGGGGCACGGGATGGACCGGCACGGCCGGGTTCGGCGGGTGCGAGACGGCCTCTGCAAAGACCAAGTCCGGGTTGGAGTAGACCCCCCTGCCGGTGGAGTGGAAGCCGTTGAGAAAAGGGTTCATCGGGCTGGAATTGGCATAGCTCAGCGCCGCCGGCCGGATAGGATCCTCGGAGCGAGACGCGGGCAAGGGGCTGTCTTTGGCCACCAGCGACTCGATGGTGAAACACCGCTTGGGTGCGGGCTGAAACATGCTGCCGCGGCGAGAGTCCCCGAGCGAATCTCTGCCTGGCTCTCTGGTGCGCGGGAGGCGATCCGGGGAAGTTTGCAGCAGGGAGTGACTTGAGGAGGGATAGATACACACATAAATAGACAGGGGCTGGAGGAAAGGAGGCAGCGGCAGCCAGCGGTACCCAAAAGGGAGACACACGCACGCACACACACACACACACACACAAGAAAAAAAAAAAAAAAAAAAAAAGTTGCTGGGAGAAGTTTCCCTCCTGCAAGGAAAAGGCGGTCGCCCCCCCCTCCCTCCCTAAGTCCAAAGACAATCCATGGATGTGATCGGCCCCTTCACAAGTTGTGCAAACGATTTGTTAGTTCATGAGCCTAATTAGTGCTGGGATCACATAAACAGCTTCCTCTGAAGCCTGGTAAATGGCTTGATGATTGGTCGCTATTACTCGCCTTGAGGTTGAAGGGGGAGACTCTTTAAAGTGCGTCAGAGGGGAGGCGAGCGCCGGGCAGCGCCATCGGGAGGGATGGAGCCGCGGATCGGAGTGCGCCGGGAGCGCGCAGAGCGGCGCGGGGGGAGCGCGGCACCCGCCCGGCCCTGCCCGCGCAAGCCCCGCGCAAACCCCGCGCAAGCCCCGCGCAGCACAGCGCGCCCCCGGCTGCGGGCGACCGAGGTAGGGGGACGGGGGCGGTGCGGGCTGGGGGGGCTCCGCATCTCTCCGCGGGGTGCGGGGAAGGGGAGGGAAGGAGGAAAGCAGCGCGGCTCCGCCGGCCCCCCCCCGGGGGTTACCTCGGTGTGCACGGAGCCCCGCCGTCCCGGGGGGGTGCCCCGCTCGGAGAAGGCGTCGTGTGCCGCTGCGGGGTCGGGCTGCCCTCCTCCTGCAAAGTTAGCGGTGCCCCCCCGCACGGCGAGGGGCCGCAGACAAAGCGCAGGGCAGCGGCATGGTGCGAGCCGGGCCCCGCCGGGCGCTCCCCTACGGGACAGGGGAGCGAGTCTCCGGTCCCGGCCCTGGCCGGATTTTCGCGATTACCTTTGGGTCCGGGGATGATTTTAGGGCTGAGTTCTCCTCCTCCCATTGGCTGGGGCCGCGGAATAATTATGATCACATCCTAATACTCTTGGCTGGTGCTTACTGTTTATTGGTAGTTAAGGATCTATTATCTATTCATCAGCCTCCCATTTTTGCCAATTACATTCTTCTAAAGTGAAGTACCAGCAGGTATTTTGCACATTTACAATTAATGATAAAAAATCTGGCGTGCTTTAAATCTATTACGCCGCTGTGTAATTTATCTTAAAGATGCAGAATTGCTAATGTAAATTAATGTTTCTGTCGAACCGAGGGGACGGGGGGAGGCTTAAAACCAGCCCAGCGTTTCTTTCCTTCGTTCACGCACTTTGTTTTCTTTTTCCTTCCCACTTTATCCACAAAGAATCCGTTACTCCGCCGCATTAAACCAGGCTCCAAATCGCTGTCGAAGCGGTGCCGGGAAGGTCCTCGCTTCTTTCCAGTAAAGGGCGAGCTGAACTCTGGGCGCCTTCCCCGCTCCCCGATAGCTGATATTTTTAACACGACAGCAAACCGGGCTAAATAGATGGGACAAAACCCGGCGAGGATGCCGGGTTTTTACGCCTTTTGTTTAGGGACGCCTTTCCCTTTGTGTGCGCCGCGCTGCGCGCACTCGGTGCGGGGACAAGTTCGCTTTCCGTGTAAACATAAATGTGCTCCCCGGCCCGGAGCGGCTGCACCTACGGACACCACAGACACACGTGCATGCGATGGCAAGGACGAAGTGAGAGAGGTGCTCGCAGGGAAGGCGTAACTCAAGGTTTCTGAGGGATTTTGCAGCGCGGTGCGGCTCTCGCACGGTGGGGAGAAGCTCTCCTCCCGGCCGCCGGGCGCTGAAAGGCACGGCCCCGCCGGGCTGAGGCGGATTTGCCCCCTCGTGTGCCTTGGGAACAGCCCGAGGTTCAACTTTTCAAGTCCCCTCGCCCCTTTTCTGCAGCACCTCTCACTGAGCCGGCGGTACCGCCAGACGGCTGGCTGCGTTGGAAGGAGCCAGGCTCAGAAAGTGCCCTAAACACGGCGGGTGTTTGGGGTGCTGAACCCGATGGGATCTCGGCTCCTGAGCACCGAAAAGAGAAAGAGAAACTTTTCTTTCTCGTAGGAAGAGACGCGATCTGCCTCTGCGTATTTACACTTCCCCGGGACTGCAAAATGAATCTGAACTGGGAAAAAAAAAAAAAAAAAACACTTCAACTATTTTTTTCCTTTTTTTTTTTTTTTTTTTTTTCAGACATCCTGAGATAATCACAGGGCTGCTTTGAAAATTGCATCGAGCAGTTCTGCAGCCGGGGAGGGAGGAATTACACCCGTGTGAAAAGCAGCCTCACCGGCACGCACGGGGAGCGGGGAGCAGGGAAAAGCGGCCAAAACGCTCGCTCCTTTTCCCTCGAATATTTCCTTGGGAAATATTCGCTAGGCTGAAATCCCCTCCCGGAGGGGGTCCTTTCGCTCTCGGGTGGAGAGGGGAAGGCCACAGCTGCTGCTCAGAGGGAGCAGGGACCTGGAGCTTCCCCTGCCCGGCACGGCTCGGCCCGGCTCGGCCCGGCGCGCCCCGTACGGCGACTGTGGCCGCTCCGCTCCGCGCCCTGCTCGCCTGCTGTGCCTGCTGTGCACATCCATACGTCCTTATACATCCCTATCTATCGATGGATGTGCCTGCGTGCCCACGGACAGAGCAACCGCAGGGAGCAGAGCCTGGGGAGCAGCGGCTCCCTGGTTTTGTCACGGAGAAAATAGGCCGGGAATGGTCGGAACAGAAACCAAGAGGGCTCGGGATGGGGTTTCCCTGTATTTTCCGCATCCCCCTGGTTCCCCATGTCACTCTCCAGCCGTGTCCCGGGGCACCACCCGCCGCTGCCTGCGCTGCCCGGGCCGGGGCCGCTCGGTGCCCACCGAGGCACGGCTCCCGCAGCTCCTCTCGGGGGCTTTGCCGGCCCCGCATCCCAACGGGCCGCTCTCCCCTGTCCTCTTGGCGTCTACGAGGAGAAAATCTGGCAGGGGCTCCCTTCCCAGCAATCCCCGATCTGCTCCAAACACACTTGGAGGCAGCCTCTCTCGGAGGGAGGGGTGCGCTACATTCGCAGTCAAATTACATGGCTGGCCTCAGAGGCAACTCGCTTCGGATTTCCAAACTAATACTCATCTTTTAAAAGCCGAGCCAAGAAGAAAATGCGAGGAAGGCCTCAGATGCGGGAGACCTCGGGGTAAGGCGGTTGTTTACGGGCTGATCCAAGCTGAACTTTGCCGGGTGGGGGCTGGCGGGGAGGAAAGTTTCAGCCTGCACGGAACTTTTCTTGTTCCAGGCTGGATTTGTCCGTCCCCGCTCCCCTGCTCTCAGGGAGCTGTGTCCGCAGCGGGGCGGAGAGGTGGCACAGTCGGGTCGTGCCTGGAGAGGGCTTGCGTGAATTAGCGGGGTTAAACTCACAACTTAATTCCGTCCTGGGCATCCTAAAGCCCAGGAGGTAGGGCCGAGGGTGCTGCAAACCCTTCGCAAAAGGGCGCTGCGAGAAGGGAGAGAGGAGAGCCGGGGCCGCGCAGCGCCGGGCCGGGTACCCGGAGCCCCCGGGGGCTCCGACGGGCAGGTGGATGTCCTCCGAGGGGGTCTCGCTGCCACAGCCCGGCTTTCCAGCGTGGATAGCAGCCCTAAAACTCTCCGTTCCCATTATTTTGGCCCTGCCGTGATGGCCCAGCCTTAGCAGCACCTCCGAACAGGGGGATGCGGCGGGGACAAAAGAGGAAAAAAAACGAGGCGTCGGGTGGCGACCCCGGGACTCACCACCGGGTGCCGGGGGAGCGGCTTTCTGCCGGCATCCCGCACCGGCCGGCCCCAGCGAAACCTCTCCGGGCCCGTCCCGTCCCTGCCCGGGGCTCGGTGGCGGCGCATCCGCGGGCCCGGAGCATCCGCGGGGCGGCAGCGCCCTCTGCCGCCGGCAGCTCCCTTCCGCGGAGCCCTTTTTGCGCGCATCAGCCGCAAATTTGCGCGCCCCGGGCCGTCGCCGGTCCCCGCGGAAGGCCGCTGTCCCGGCCAGCCTCGGCCACAAGCAGCAGCGCCCGTCCAAAAACCCCGCAGCTCCGGGGATGCTCGCAAGCCACCCAACCATCCCCTGCGCTTTTTTTCTTCCTTTTTAAATTTGATTTTATTCTTCACACCTCGTGGTTCGTTGCACGCCGTTGATGACAACGCCGTCGTGCGCTCCTGGATGAGGGGGGCGTTTTAAAATTATTTTTTTTATTATTATTTTTTTTTTCCCACCACCTGCCGGCTGCGTCCCGGCGGGGCACCGGCAGCCGGGTGCTGAAGGCGCGGAGGTCCCGGCTGCCCTGCGAGCTGCGTGTTCCTGAGGGCATCTCCACTGCGGAAGCCCCGATTCTGCCACCACGGCTCTCCCGGGATGGGAAGTCACCAGACTCAAAAACTCAACCGAGACCCAGGGCAGCGCTGCCGGGCAGCCGGGACCGCACCAAGGGGGGGCTCCGCGCATCCCGGGGAATCCCGTGCGGGCAGAAAGGTGCTGGGGGAGCAGCGGTGTGTGCAGAAAAACTCTTGCACCTGATGCTTCTCTCGCTGGAAGGTCCCAAAGGAAAAACGAGAGTCCCCCTCGCAGCCCCTCTCTGCGCTTGGGCTGCTCCGCACCGGGGTGCACAGCATCCATCCTCTTCCCTGTGCGGTCAGCTGCTGCCCTCACCCTCTGTGCCCCCACCCCGGCTCAATATTTCCCCCCCAAATTAGTGTTTATCAGCTCCGGAGCGAGCTGTGCGGCTCCGGTGTGCGGAGTTGGTTAAGAAAAGGAGTTTTCCTGCCCTGCCCGGTGCCCGCCGGTTCCAACCCCAAAGCCCCTCCAGCCCCGGGACTCGGCCGCCCGAGGTTTGCCCGGCGGCGGCGATGGCACCCGCCGGGGCTGTAGTTGCAAACTTTTCTCAACTTTCCTCCGGACTGAATTTACCGCCGTCGAAACGGAGAGGAAAAAATAAATCTTCAAAAGATTAATTTTCTAAGGAAAAATAGAAAACTGCACTATCAGTTAACATTAGCTCCGCTCGGCACTTTTTGTTACTATTGGAGTGCTTTGAGTTTCTCCTCGAGACGTTGAATTTTGTTAGTGTTGCCGGTGTAAAGTGCTCCCAACGGGCCCGATCCTGCCGTCCCGCCAGGGCACGTTTGCTTTTCATTTCACGGTGCTTTTTGCTGGCTGTCAGGGAGGGTCGTTGCTATCTTCTGCGGGATCGAGGAGTTTTTATGCAGCACACGGTGCCATGCGCTGCGGCTGGCCCTGCCGGGGGCAGTCCCCGGGGAACCCCAAATGCCATGGGGCCGCTTCTGCATCCTCACCCGGCAGCTGCGGACCCCGCAGCTCGGTTGAGCCCCGCGGCAAGTGAGCTCTGCCCCGAGCCCCCTTCCTCTCCGCCGTTAGCTCAGTGGCCCGTTCGTTTCTGTCTTCCCTCTCGCCCATCTGCTGGCGAAATTCGGGCTTGCAAAGAGCTGAGGGCATTGCGGGGGGATTCATTCTGCTCCCCTCACCACCACCGGCACCACCTCCAGGCATCTACCTCCCGGTGACCCGCATGAGGCCGAAGGGGTTTGCAGTGAAGGAAGCGGAATAACTCTCAAATAATTCTCCAAGCTTCCAAAGTACAGCGCTTCGATATTAGCACGTTAAAGTGTCGTTTAGTGTAGTAATCAATACGGATTTCATTGTAAATCACGATTTATTATTTTTTTTTTTCGAGGACTTGAAGAACGTAATTGCTTGCAGTGGCACCTTAAGAATCGAAAGCTAAGTGTCCTGCTTTGACACGCATAACCTTGCCGAATTCCTTCCCTGGCTGACGTGTTCCCAAATTTTCAGGCTTGCAGGGATGTGCGCGCTGTGGAACTCGTAAAGCGTGCGTTAAAAGAGAGCTCCTAAAGCAAAATCAGCCTTTTACGTGGATGTTTTAGGCCCCCGAGACCCGAAGTGGCTTTTTATCCGTGCATAATCTATGTCCCACAAATACGTGCGGGCTGTTTTCTTAAACTGCGTGCGCGATTCCATCGGGTTGCCGCTCCGTTACGTGGTGTTGGATGCTCCCATCCAACAACCGCATTCAACCCTAGGCTAGTCCCTAGTTAAAGGCTCTTTTACAATCTACATTTTTTTTTTCTTTCCTGAAGGAAGGAAAAAAAATAAGTTAAAATCTTTTTTAGGAGTTTCGGCAAACTTCCCCCCGGCGCGGTGCGTAAGGGAGGGGACACCTGGGGCAGGGGTGGCTGCCTTTTTTCAGGTCGCCTCCCTGCCCGTTCCCGTCGGGGCACACGGCTCGCTAACCGCCTGTCCGCCTCTTTGCGCCCCAGGAACAAAGGGCGAGGTCAGGCCCCTCCGGGGGAGTCCCCGCAGAAGCGCTGCACCCTCCTGCGCGCACCCCGCTCTGCGGGCGCGGACGAGCACCGGGACTGCGCGGCTTGGTCAACGCCTTGCCAGCCTCCAGACCTCCCTGCAGGTCCCCGGGCACAGCAGCCGGGTGGCAGGGCCATGCCGAAAGAGCCTCTGCGAGGGGCGTTTGCTGCGTGAGCAGCGGCTGGGCTCGGCGGAGGCTGCGCGCCCGAACCCCCTGGCGCAAAGGGGGAGCGCAGCGCTGAGCGCCCGGCGGAGCGGGGTCTTCTGGAGCAAGGAAGGGTAGAGGGGGTGCTTCAGGGCTGCCGACCCCAAATCTCGCCCTGGAGCTTTGCGGGGCTGCGGAGGCGCCGGGGAGCCGGCCTGTGCGCTCCCGCTCTGCGGCCGATGAGCCGGCAATCGAAAGTGACCCCCTCGCCCAGCTCCTGCGAGGTCTGGGCTGTTTGATGCTGGAATCCAACGAAAGTCTGAACTCAAGGGGTAATTTTCTCCATATGGGCAAAGCGAGCGCTCACGCAGCGGCTCTCTCCAAAAAAATTGCCTACCTCCGATTGTTTTTCACTTTCCACAGACA